>NW_024055738.1:69843-101360 GCF_902713615.1 Scyliorhinus canicula
CATTTTGACAAACTGCTTGAATCAAAATTCAATATTTTTTACCGAACTTTCTTTTATGGGATAAAAGTGATTTTCATGGCGAACAAAGCATTTTGACAAACTGCTTGCCTCCAAATTCACTATCTTTTGCTAAACAGTCTTTCATTGCATCAAAGTGATTTTCTCTGCGAATTAAGCATTTTGAAAAACTGCTTGCATCAAAATTCACTATGTTTTGCAAAACAGTCTTTTATTGCATCAAAGTAATTTTCTCTGTGAATTAAGCATTTTGACAAACTGCTTGCCTCAAAATTCACTATGTTTTGCTAAACAGTCTTTTATTGCATCAAAGTGATTTTCTCTGTGAATAAAGCATGTGCACAAACTGCTTGCCTCAAAATTCACCATTTCTTGCCAAACAGTCTTTTATGACAGAGAAGTGATTTTCTCGGCGAATTAAGCATTTCGACAAACTGCTTGCCTCAAAATTCACCATTTCTTGCCAAACAGTCTTTTATGACATAGAAGTGATTTTCGCGGCGAATAAAGTATTTGGACAAACCGCTTGCCTCAAAATTCACCATTCCTTGCCAAACAGTCTTTTATGGAATAGAAGTGATTATCTCGGCGAATTAAGCATTTTGAAAATCTGCTTGCATCAAACTGCATTTTGACAAACTGCTTGCCTCAAATTTCACCATTTCTTGCCAAACAGTCTTTTATGACATAGAAGTGATTTTCTCGGCGAATAAAGCATTTTGACAAACTGCTTGCATCAAAATTCAATATTTCTTGGCGAATAAAGCATTTTGACAAACTGCTTGCATCAAAATTCAATATTTTTTACCGAACTTTCTTTTGTGGGATAAAAGTGATTTTCATGGCGAATAAAGCATTTTGACAAACTGCTTGCCTCGAAATTCACTATTATTTGCTAAACACTCTTTTATGACATAGAAGTGATTTTCTCGACGAAATTAGCATTTTGAAAAACTGCTTGCATCAAAATTCACTATTCCTTGCCAAACACTCTTTTTTGGCACAGAAGTGATTTTCTCGGCGAATAAAGCATTTCGACAAACTGATTGCCTCAAAATTCGCTATTTCTTGCCAACCACTCTTTTATGGCATAGAAGTGATTTTCTCGGCGAATTAAGCATTTCGACAAACTGCTTGCCTCAAAATTCACTATTTCTTGCCAAACACTCTTTATGGCATAGAAGTGATTTTATCGTCGAATTAAGAATTTTGACAAACTGCTTGCCTCAAAATTCACTATTTCTTGCCAAACACTCTTTTATGGGATAGAAGTGATTTTCTCTGCGAATTAAGCATTTTGACAAACCGCTTACCTCAATATTCACCATTTCTTGCCAAACAGTCTTGTATGGCATAGAAGTGATTTTCTCGTCGAACTAAGCATTTTGACAAACTGCTTGCATCAAAATTCACTATGTTTTGCTAAACAGTCTTTTATTGCATCAAAGTGATTTTCTCTGTGAATAAAGCATGTGCACAAACTGCTTGCCTCAAAATTCACCATTTCTTGCCAAACAGTCTTTTATGACAGAGAAGTGATTTACTCGGCGAATAAAGCATGTGCACAAACTGCTTGCCTCAAAATTCACTATTTCTTGCCAAACAGTCTTTTATGGCATAGAAGTGATTTTCTCGGCGAATTAAGCATTTCGACAAACTGCTTGCCTCAAAATTCACCATTTCTTGCCAAACAGTCTTTTATGAAATAGAAGTGATTTTCTCGGCGAATAAAGCATTTGGACAAACTGCTTGCCTCAAAATTCACCATTTCTTGCCAAACAGTCTTTTATGACATAGAAGTGATTTTCTCGTCGAATTAAGCATTTTGAAAAACTGCTTGCATCAAAATTCACTATGTTTTGCTAAACAGTCTTTTATTGCATCAAAGTGATTTTCTCTGTGAATAAAGCATGTGCACAAACTGCTTGCTTCAAAATTCACCATTTCTTGCCAAACAGTCTTTTATGACAGAGAAGTGATTTACTCGGCGAATAAAGCATGTGGACAAACTACTTGCCTCAAAATTCACTATTTCTCGCCAAACACTCTTTTGTGGCATAGAAGTGATTTTCTCGGCGAATTAAGCATTTCGACAAACTGCTTGCCTCAAAATTCACCATTTCTTGCCAAACAGTCTTTTATGACATAGAAGTGATTTTCTCGGCGAACAAAGCATTTTGACAAACTGCTTGCCTCCAAATTCACTATCTTTTGCTAAACAGTCTTTCATTGCATCAAAGTGATTTTATCTGCGAATTAAGCATTTTGAAAAACTGCTTGCATCAAAATTCACTATGTTTTGCAAAACAGTCTTTTATTGCATCAAAGTGATTTTCTCTGTGAATTAAGCATTTTGACAAACTGCTTGCCTCAAAATTCACCATTTCTTGCCAAACAGTCTTTTATGACATAGAAGTGATTTCCTCGTCGAACTAAGCATTTTGACAAACTGCTTGCCTCAAAATTTACCATTTCTTGCCAAACAGTCTTTTATGGCATAGAAGTGATTTTCTCGTCGAATTAAGCATTTTGAAAAACTGCTTGCATCAAAATTCACTATGTTTTGCTAAACAGTCTTTTATTGCATCAAAGTGATTTTCTCGGCGAATAAAGCATGTGCACAAACTGCTTGCCTCAAAATTCACCATTTCTTGCCAAACAGTCTTTTATGACAGAGAAGTGATTTACTCGGCGAATAAAGCATGTGCACAAACTGCTTGCCTCAAAATTCACTATTTCTTGCCAAACACTCTTTTATGGCATAGAAGTGATTTTCTCGGCGAATTAAGCATTTCGACAAACTGCTTGCCTCAAAATTCACCATTTCTTGCCAAACAGTCTTTTATGAAATAGAAGTGATTTTCTCGGCGAATAAAGCATTTGGACAAACTGCTTGCCTCAAAATTCTCCATTTCTTGCCAAACAGTCTTTTATGACATAGAAGTGATTTTCTCGGCGAATAAAGCATTTTGACAAACTGCTTGCCTCAAAATTCACCATTCCTTGCCAAACAGTCTTTTATGGAATAGAAGTGATTATCTCGGCGAATTAAGCATTTTGAAAATCTGCTTGCATCAAACTACATTTTGACAAACTGCTTGCCTCAAATTTCACCATTTCTTGCCAAACAGTCTTTTATGACATAGAAGTGATTTTCTCGGCGAATAAAGCATTTTGACAAACTGCTTGCATCAAAATTCAATATTTTTTGGCGAATAAAGTATTTTGACAAACTGCCTGCATCAAAATTCAATATTTTTTACCGAACTTTCTTTTATGGGATAAAAGTGATTTTCATGGCGAATAAGCATTTTGACCAACTGCTTGCCTCGAAATTCACTATCATTTGCTAAACAGTCTTTCATTGCATCAAACTGAATTTCTCTGCGAATTAAGCATTTTGACAAACTGCTTGCATCGAAATTCACTATTTCTTGCCAAACACTCTTTTATGACATAGAAGTGATTTTCTCGACGAATTAAGCATTTTGAAAAACTGCTTGCATCAAAATTCACTATTCCTTGCCAAACACTCTTTTTTGGCACAGAAGTGATTTTCTCGGCGAATAAAGCATTTCGACAAACTGATTGCCTCAAAAGTCACTATTTCTTGCCAACCACTCTTTTATGGCATAGAAGTGATTTTCTCGGCGAATTAAGCATTTCGACAAACTGCTTGCCTCAAAATTCACTATTTCTTGCCAAACACTCTTTTATGGGATAGAAGTGATTTTCTCTGCGAATTAAGCATTTTGACAAACCGCTTACCTCAATATTTACCATTTCTTGCCAAACAGTCTTGTATGGCATAGAAGTGATTTTCTCGTCGAACTAAGCATTTTGACAAACTGCTTGCCTCAAAATTCTCCATTTCTTGCCAAACAGTCTTTTATGACATAGAAGTGATTTTCTCGGTGAATAAAGCATTTTGACAAACTGCTTGCCTCAAAATTCACCATTTCTTGCCAAACAGTCTTTTATGACATAGAAGTGATTTTCTCGGCGAATAAAGCATTTTGACAAACTGCTTGCCTCGAAATTCACTATTTCTTGCCAAACACTCTTTTATGGGATAGAAGTGATTTTCTCTGCGAATTAAGCATTTTGACAAACCGCTTACCTCAATATTCACCATTTCTTGCCAAACAGTCTTGTATGGCATAGAAGTGATTTTCTCGTCGAACTAAGCATTTTGACAAACTGCTTGCCTCAAAATTCACCATTTCTTGCCAAACAGTCTTTTATGACATAGAAGTGATTTTCTCGGTGAATAAAGCATTTTGACAAACTGCTTGCCTCAAAATTCACCATTTCTTGCCAAACAGTCTTTTATGACATAGAAGTGATTTTCTCGGCGAATAAAGCTTTTTGACAAACTGCTTGCCTCGAAATTCACTATTTCTTGCCAAACACTCTTTTATGACATAGAAGTGATTTTCTCGTCGAATTAAGCATTTTGAAAAACTGCTTGCATCACAATTCACTATGTTTTGCTAAACAGTCTTTTATTGCATCAAAGTGATTTTCTCTGTGAATAAAGCATGTGCACAAACTGCTTGCCTCAAAATTCACCATTTCTTGCCAAACAGTCTTTTATGACAGAGAAGTGATTTACTCGGAGAATAAAGCATGTGGACAAACTGCTTGCCTCAAAATTCACTATTTCTCGCCAAACACTCTTTTGTGGCATAGAAGTGATTTTCTCGGCGAATTAAGCATTTCGACAAACTGCTTGCCTCAAAATTCACCATTTCTTGCCAAACAGTCTTTTATGACATAGAACGATTTTCTCGGCGAATAAAGCATTTGGACAAACTGCTAGCCTCAAAATTCACCATTTCTTGCCAAACAGTCTTTTATGACATCGATTCCCGGTTGGGTCACTGTCTGTGTGGAGTCTGCACGTCCTCCCCGTGTGTGCGTGGGTTTCCTCCGGGTGCTCCGGTTTCCACCCACAGTCCAAAGGTGTGCGGGTTAGGTGGATTGGCTATGCTAAATTACCCGTAGTGTAAGGTTAATGGGGGGGATTGTTGGGTTGCGGGTATACGGGTTACGTGGGTTTAAGTAGGGTGATCATTGCTCGACACAACATCGAGGGCCGAAGGGCCTGTTCTGTGCTGTAATGTTCTATCTATCTAAGTGATTTTCTCGGCGAATAAATCATTTGGACAAACCGCTTGCCTCAAAATTCACCATTTCTTGCCAAACAGTCTTTTATGGAATAGAAGTGATTATCTCGGCGAATTAAGCATTTTGAAAATCTGCTTGCATCAAACTGCATTTTGACAAACTGCTTGCCTCAAAATTCACCATTTCTTGCCAAACAGTCTTTATGACATAGAAGTGATTTTCTCGGCGAATAAAGCATTTTGACAAACTGCTTGCATCAAAATTCAATATTTTTTACCGAACATTCTTTTATGGGATAAAAGTGATTTTCATGGCGAATAAAGCATTTTGACAAACTACCTGCCTCAAAATTCACTATGGTTTGCTAAACAGTCCTTTATGACATCAAAGTGATTTTTTCTGCGAATTAAGCATTTTGAGAAAGGGCGTGCATCAAAATTCACTATGTTTTGCAAAACAATCTTTTATTGCATCAAAGTGATTTTCGCTGCAAATTAAGCATTTTGACAAACTGCTTGCATCAAAATTCACTATGTTTTGCTAAACAGTCTTTTATGCCATAGAAGTGATTTTCTCGTCGAACTAAGCATTTTGAAAAACTGCTTGCATCAAAATTCACTATGTTTTGCTAAACAGTCTTTTATTGCATCAAAGTGATTTTCTCTGTGAATAAAGCATGTGCACAAACTGCTTGCCTCAAAATTCACCATTTCTTGCCAAACAGTCTTTTATGACAGAGAAGTGATTTACTCGGCGAATAAAGCATGTGCACAAACTGCTTGCCTCAAAATTCACTATTTCTTGCCAAACACTCTTTTATGGCATAGAAGTGATTTTCTCGGCGAATTAAGCATTTCGACAAACTGCTTGCCTCAAAATTCACCATTTCTTGCCAAACAGTCTTTTATGAAATAGAAGTGATTTTCTCGGCGAATAAAGCATTTGGACAAACTGCTTGCCTCAAAATTCACCATTTCTTGCCAAACAGTCTTTTATGACATAGAAGTGATTTTGTCGGCGAATAAAGCATTTTGACAAACTGCTTGCCTCAAAATTCACCATTCCTTGCCAAACAGTCTTTTATGGAATAGAAGTGATTATCTCGGAGAATTAAGCATTTTGAAAATCTGCTTGCATCAAACTACATTTTGACAAACTGCTTGCCTCAAATTTCACCATTTCTTGCCAAACAGTCTTTTATGACATAGAAGTGATTTTCTCGGCGAATAAAGCATTTTGACAAACTGCTTGCATCAAAATTCAATATTTTTTGGCGAATAAAGTATTTTGACAAACTGCTTGCATCAAAATTCAATATTTTTTACCGAACTTTCTTTTATGGGATAAAAGTGATTTTCATGGCGAATAAGCATTTTGACCAACTGCTTGCCTCGAAATTCACTATCATTTGCTAAACAGTCTTTCATTGCATCAAACTGATTTTCTCTGCGAATTAAGCATTTTGACAAACTGCTTGCATCAAAATTCACTATTTCTTGCCAAACACTCTTTTATGACAAAGAAGTGATTTTCTCGACGAATTAAGCATTTTGAAAAACTGCTTGCATCAAAATTCACTATTCCTTGCCAAACACTCTTTTTTGGCACAGAAGTGATTTTCTCGGCGAATAAAGCATTTCGACAAACTGATTGCCTCAAAATTCGCTATTTCTTGCCAACCACTATTTTATGGCATAGAAGTGATTTTCTCGGCGAATTAAGCATTTCGACAAACTGCTTGCCTCAAAATTCACTATTTCTTGGCAAACACTCTTTTATGGCATAGAAGTGATTTTATCGTCGAATTAAGCATTTTCACACACTGCTTGCCTCAAAATTCACTATTTCTTGCCAAACACTCTTTTATGGGATAGAAGTGATTTTCTCTGCGAATTAAGCATTTTGACAAACCGCTTACCTCAATATTCACCATTTCTTGCCAAACAGTCTTGTATGGCATAGAAGTGATTTTCTCGTCGAACTAAGCATTTTGACAAACTGCTTCCCTCAAAATTCACCATTTCTTGCCAAACAGTCTTTTATGACATAGAAGTGATTTTCTCGGTGAATAAAGCATTTTGACAAACTGCTTGCCTCAAAATTCACCATTTCTTGCCAAACAGTCTTTTATGACATAGAAGTGATTTTCTCGGCGAATAAAGCATTTTGACAAACTGCTTGCCTCGAAATTCACTATTTCTTGCCAAACACTCTTTTATGACATAGAAGTGATTTTCTCGGCGAATAAAGCATTTTGACAAACTGCTTGCATCAAAATTCAATATTTTTTACCGAACATTCCTTTGTGGGATAAAAGTGATTTTTATGGCGAATAAAGCATTTTGACAAACTGCTTGCCCCGAAATTCACTATCTTTTGCTAAACAGTCTTTTATTGCATCAAAGTAATTTGCTCTGCGAATTAAGCATTTTGACAAACTGCTTGCCTCAATATTCACCATTTCTTGCCGAACATTCTTATTTGGCATGGAAGTGATTTTCTCGGCGAATTAAGCATTTTGACAAACTGCTTGCATCAAAATTCACTATGTTTTCCCAAACAGTCTTTTTTGGCATAAAAGTGATTTTCGCGGTCTTTTATTACATCAAAGTGATTTTCACTGCGAATTAAGCATTTTGCAAACTGCTTGCATCAAAATTCACTATGTTTTGCCAAACAGTCTTTTTTGGCATAAAAGTGATTTTCTCGGCGAAATCAGCATTTTGACAAACTGCTTGCCTCAAAATTAACTATTTTTTGACGAACATTGTTTTTTGGCGTAAAAGTGATTTCTCGGCGGCATTTTGAGAAACTGCTTGCCTCAAAATTCACCATTTCTTGCCAAACAGACTTTTATGGCATAGAAGTAATTTTCTGGTCGAATAAAGCATTTTGACAAACTGCTTGCCTGAAAATTCACTATGTTTTGCTGAACAGTCTTTTATTGCAACAAAGTTATTTTCGCGACGAATTAAGCATTTTGACAAACTGCTTGCCTCAAAATTCACCATTTCTTGCCAAACAGTCTTTTATGACATAGAAGTGATTTTCTCGGCGAATAAAGCATTTTGACAAACTGCTTGCATCAAAATTCAATATTTTTTGCCGAACATTCTTTTCTGGGATAAAAGTGATTTTCATGGCGAATAAAGCATTTCGACAAACTGCTTGCCTCGAAATTCACTATCTTTTGCTAAACAGTCTTTCATTGCATCAAAGTGATTTTCTCTGCGAATTAAGCATTTTGACAAACTGCTTGCATCAAAATTAATTATTTTTTGCCGAACATTCTTTTTTTGGCAAGAAAGTGGTTTTCTCGGCCAATTAAGCATTTTGACAAACTGCTGCATCAAAATTCACTATTTCTTGCCAACCACTCTTTTATGGCACTCTTTTTTGCCGAACATTCTTTTCTGGGATAAAAGTGATTTTCATGGCGAATAAAGCATTTCGACAAACTGCTTGCCTCGAAATTCACTATCTTTTGCTAAACAGTCTTTCATTGCATCAAAGTGATTTTCTCGTCGAATTAAGCATTTTGAAAAAGTGCTTGCATCAAAATGCACTATGTTTTGCCAAACAGTCTTTTTTGGCATAAAAGTGATTTTCTCGGCGAAATCAGCATTTTGACAAACTGCTTGCTTCAAAATTAACTATTTTTTGACGAACATTCTCTTTTGGCGTGAAAGTGATTTCTCGGCGAATTAAGCATTTTGACAAACTGCTTGCCTCAATATTCACCATTTCTTGCCGAACATTCTTTTTTGGCATGGAAGTGATTTTCTCGGCGAATTAAGCATTTTGACAAACTGCTTGCCACAAAATTCACTATTTTTTCCCAAACAGTCTTTTGTGGGATAGAAGTGATTTTCTCGTCGAATTTAGCATTTTGAAAAAGTGCTTGCATCAAAATTCACTATGTTTTCCCAAACAGTCTTTTTTGGCATAAATGTGATTTTCGCGGTCTTTTATTACATCATGTGATTTTCACTGCGAATTAAGCATTTTGCAAACTGCTTGCATCAAAATTCACTATTTTTTCCCAAACAGTCTTTTTGGGACAAAATTGATTTTCTCGGCGAATTCAGCATTTTGACCAACTGCTTGCCTCAAAATTAACTATTTTTTGACGAACATTGTTTTTTGGCGTAAAAGTGATTTCTCGGCGAATTAAGCATTTTGAGAAACTGCTTGCCTCAAAATTCACCATTTCTTGCCAAACAGACTTTTATGGCATAGAAGTGATTTTCTGGTCGAATAAAGCATTTTGACAAACTGCTTGCCTCAAAATTCACCATTTCTTGCCAAACAGTCTTTTATGACATAGAAGTGATTTTCTCGGCGAATAAAGCATTTTGACACACTGCTTGCATCAAAATTCAGTATTTTTTGCCGAACATTCTTTTCTGGGATAAAAGTGATTTTCAGGGCGAATAAAGCATTTCGACAAACTGCTTGCCTCGAAATTCACTATCTTTTGCTAAACAGTCTTTCATTGCATCAAAGTGATTTTCTCTGCGAATTAAGCATTTTAAAAAACTGCTTGGATCAAAAGTCAATATTTTTTTGCCGAACATTCTTTTATGGGATAAAAGTGATTTTCTCTGCGAGTTAAGCATTTTAAAAAACTGCTTGGATCAAAAGTCACTATTTCTTGCCAACCACTCTTTTATGGCATAGAAGTGATTTTCTCGGCGAATTAAGCATTTCGACAAACTGCTTGCCTCAAAATTCAATATTTCTTGCCAAACACTCTTTTATGACATAGAAGTGATTTTCTCGGCGAATAAAGCATTTTGACAAACTGCTTGCATCAAAATTCAATATTTTTTGCCGAACATTCCTTTATGGGATAAAAGTGATTTTCATGGCGAATAAAGCATTTTGACAAACTGCTTGCCCCGAAATTCACTATCTTTTGCTAAACAGTCTTTCATTGCATCAAAGTAATTTGCTCTGCGAATTAAGCATTTTGAAAAACTGCTTGCCTCAATATTCACCATTTCTTGCCGAACATTCTTTTTTGGCATCGAAGTGATTTTCTCGGCGAATTAAGCATTTTGACAAACTGCTTGCATCAAAATTCAATATTTTTTGCCGAACATTCTTTTTTGGCATTAAAGTGATTTTCAAGGCGAATTCAGCATTTTGACACACTGCTTGCCCCAAAATTCACTATTGTTTCCCAAACAGTCTTTTGTGGGATAGAAGTGATTTTCTCGTCGAATTAAGCATTTTGAAAAAGTGCTTGCATCAAAATTCACTATGTTTTGCCAAACAGTCTTTTTTAGCATAAAAGTGATTTTCTCAGTCTTTTATTACATCAAAGTGATTTTCACTGCGAATTAAGCATTTTGCAAACTGCTTGCATCAAAATTCACTATGTTTTGCCAAACAGTCTTTTTTGGCATAAAAGTGATTTTCTCGGCGAAATCAGCGTTTTGACAAACTTGCTTGCCTCAAAATTACCTATTTTTTGCCAAACAGTCTTTTTTGGCATAAAAGTGATTTTCTCGGCGAAATCAGCATTTTGACAAACTGCTTGCCTCAAAATTACCTATTTTTTGACGAACATTCTTTTTTGGCGTAAAAGTGATTTCTCGGCGAATTAAGCATTTTGAGAAACTGCTTGCCTGAAAATTCACTATGTTTTGCTAAACAGTCTTTTATTGCAACAAAGTTATTTTCGCGACGAATTAAGCATTTTGACAAACTGCTTGCCTCAAAATTCACCATTTCTTGCCAAACAGTCTTTTATGACATAGAAGTTAGGTGGATTGGCCATGCTAAATTGCCCGTAGTGTAAGGTTAATGGGGGGATTGTTGGGTTACGGGTATACGGGTTACGTGGGTTTAAGTAGGGTGATCATTGCTCGGCACAACATCGAGGGCCGAAGGGCCTGTTCTGTGCTGTACTGTTCTATCTATCTATCTATCTAGAAGTGATTTTCTCGGCGAATAATGCATTTTGACAAACTGCTTGCATCAAAATTCAGTATTTTTTGCCGAACATTCTTTTCTGGGATAAAAGTGATTTTCAGGGCGAATAAAGCATTTCGAAAAAAACTGCTTGACTCGAAATTCACTATCTTTTGCTAAACAGTCTTTCATTGCATCAAAGTAATTTGCTCTGCGAATTAAACATTTTGACAAGCTGCTTGCATCAAAATTCAGTATTTTTTGCCGAACATTCTTTTCTGGGATAAAAGTGATTTTCAGGGCGAATAAAGCATTTTGACAAACTGCTTGCCTCGAAATTCACTATCTTTTGCTAAACAGTCTTTCATTGCGTCAAAGTGATTTTCTCTGCGAATTAAGCATTTTGACAAACTGCTTGCCTCAAAATTCACCATTTCTTGCCAAACAGTCTTTTATGACATAGAAGTGATTTTCTCGGCGAATAATGCATTTTGACAAACTGCTTGCATCAAAATTCAGTATTTTTTGCCGAACATTCTTTTCTGGGATAAAAGTGATTTTCAGGGCGAATAAAGCATTTCGACAAACTGCTTGACTCGAAATTCACTATCTTTTGCTAAACAGTCTTTCATTGCATCAAAGTAATTTGCTCTGCGAATTAAACATTTTGACAAGCTGCTTGCATCAAAATTCAGTATTTTTTGCCGAACATTCTTTTCTGGGATAAAAGTGATTTTCAGGGCGAATAAAGCATTTTGACAAACTGCTTGCCTCGAAATTCACTATCTTTTGCTAAACAGTCTTTCATTGCGTCAAAGTGATTTTCTCTGCGAATTAAGCATTTTGACAAACTGCTTGCCTCAAAATTCACCATTTCTTGCCAAACAGTCTTTTATGACATAGAAGTGATTTTCTCGGCGGATAATGCATTTTGACAAACTGCTTGCATCAAAATTCAGTATTTTTTGCCGAACATTCTTTTCTGGGATAAAAGTGATTTTCAGGGCGAATAAAGCATTTCGACAAACTGCTTGCCTCGAAATTCACTATCTTTTGCTAAACAGTCTTTCATTGCATCAAAGTAATTTGCTCTGCGAATTAAACATTTTGACAAGCTGCTTGCATCAAAATGCAGTATTTTTTGCCGAACATTCTTTTCTGGGATAAAAGTGATTTTCAGGGCGAATAAAGCATTTCGACAAACTGCTTGCCTCAATATTCACCATTTCTTGCCGAACAATCTTTTTTGGCGTAAAAATGATTTCTCGGCGAATTAAGCATTTTGAGAAACTGCTTGCCTCAAAATTCACCATTTCTTGCGAAACAGACTTTTATGGCATAGAAGTGATTTTCTGGTCGAATAAAGCATTTTGACAAACTGCTTGCCTCAAAATTCACTATTCCTTGCCAAACACTCTTTTTTGGCACAGAAGTGATTTTCTCGGCGAATAAAGCATTTTGACAAACTGCTTGCATCAAAATTCAATATTTTTTGCCGAACATTCTTTTATGGGATAAAAGTGATTTTCATGGCGAATAAAGCATTTTGACAAACTGCTTGCCTCAAAATTCACTATTTCTTGCCAAACACTCTTTTATGACATAGAAGTGATTTTCTCGGCGAATTAAGCATTTTGAAAAACTGCTTGGATCAAAAGTCAATATTTTTTTGCCGAACATTCTTTTATGGGATAAAAGTGATTTTCTCTGCGAGTTAAGCATTTTAAAAAACTGCTTGGATCAAAAGTCACTATTTCTTGCCAACCACTCTTTTATGGCATAGAAGTGATTTTCTCGGCGAATTAAGCATTTCGACAAACTGATTGCCTCAAAATTCACTATTTCTTGCCAAACAGTCTTTTATGACATAAAGGTGATTTTCTCGGCGAATAAAGCATTTTGACAAACTGCTTGCATCAAAATTCAATATTTTTTGCCGAACATTCTTTTATGGGATAAAAGTGATTTTCATGGCGAATAAAGCATTTTGACAAACTGCTTGCCCCGAAATTCACTATCTTTTGCTAAACAGTCTTTCATTGCATCAAAGTAATTTGCTCTGCGAATTAAGCATTTTGAAAAACTGCTTGCCTCAATATTCACCATTTCTTGCCGAACATTCCTTTTTGGCATGGAAGTGATTTTCTCGGCGAATTAAGCATTTTGACAAACTGCTTGAATCAAAATTCAATATTTTTTGCCGAACATTCTTTTTTGGCATTAAAGTGATTTTAAAGGCGAATTCAGCATTTTGACAAACTGCTTGCCCCAAAATTCACTATTTTTCCCCAGTCTTTTGTGGGATAGAAGTGATTTTCTCGTCGAATTAAGCATTTTGAAAAAGTGCTTGCATCAAAATTCACTATGTTTTTCCAAACAGTCTTTTTTAGCATAAAAGTGATTTTCTCAGTCTTTTATTACCAAAATTCACCATTTCTTGCCAAACTGTCTTTTATGGAATAGAAGTGATTATCTCGGCGAATTAAGCATTTTGAAAATCTGCTTGCATCAAACTGCATTTTGACAAACTGCTTGCCTCAAAATTCACCATTTCTTGCCAAACAGTCTTTTATGACATAGAAGTGATTTTCTCGGCGAATAAAGCATTTTGACAAACTGCTTGCATCAAAATTCAATATTTTTTACCGAACATTCCTTTGTGGGATAAAAGTGATTTTTATGGCGAATAAAGCATTTTGACAAACTGCTTGCCCCGAAATTCACTATCTTTTGCTAAACAGTCTTTCATTGCGTCAAAGTGATTTTCTCTGCGAATTAAGCATTTTGACAAACTGCTTGCCTCAAAATTCACCATTTCTTGCCAAACAGTCTTTTATGACATAGAAGTGATTTTCTCGGCGGATAATGCATTTTGACAAACTGCTTGCATCAAAATTCAGTATTTTTTGCCGAACATTCTTTTCTGGGATAAAAGTGATTTTCAGGGCGAATAAAGCATTTCGACAAACTGCTTGCCTCGAAATTCACTATCTTTTGCTAAACAGTCTTTCATTGCATCAAAGTGATTTCTATGCGAATAAAGCATTTTGACAAACTGCTTGCATCAAAATTCAATATTTTTTGCCGAACATTCTTTTATGGGATAAAAGTGATTTTCTCGGCGAATTAAGCATTTTGACAAACTGCTTGCCTCAAAATTCACTATTTCTTGCCAAACACTCTTTTATGATATAGAAGTGATTTTCTCGACGAATTAAGCATTTTGACAAACTGCTTGCATCAAAATTCACTATGTTTTGCTAAACAGTCTTTTATTGCATCAAAGTGATTTTCTCTGTGAATTTAGCATTTTGACAAACTGATTGCCTCAAAATTCACTATTTCTTGCCAAACACTCTTTTATCGCATAGAAGTGATTTTCTCGGCGAATTAAGCATTTCGACAAACTGCTTGCCTCAAAATTCACCATTTCTTCCCAAACAGTCTTTTATGACATAGAAGTGATTTTCTCGGCGAATAAAGCATTTGGACCAACTGCTAGCCTCAAAATTCACCATTCCTTGCCAAACAGTCTTTTATGGAATAGAAGTGATTATCTCGGCGAATTAAGCATTTTAAAAATCTGCTTGCATCAAACTGCATTTTGACAAACTGCTTGCCTCAAAATTCACTATTTCTTGCCAAACACTCTTTTATGGGATAGAAGTGATTTTCTCTGCGACTTAAGCATTTTGACAAACCGCTTACCTCAATATTCACCATTTCTTGCCAAACAGTCTTGTATGGCATAGAAGTGATTTTCTCGTCGAACTAAGCATTTTGACAAACTGCTTGCCTCGAAATTCACTATTTCTTGCCAAACAGTCTTTTATGACATAGAAGTGATTTTCTCGTCGACTTAAGCATTTTGAAAAACTGCTTGCATCAAAATTCACTATGTTTTGCTAAACAGTCTTTTATTGCATCAAAGTGATTTTCTCTGTGAATAAAGCATGTGCGCAAACTGCTTGCCTCAAAATTCACCATTTCTTGCCAAACAGTCTTTTATGACAGAGAAGTGATTTACTCGGCGAATAAAGCATGTGCACAAACTGCTTGCCTCAAAATTCACTATTTCTTGCCAAACACTCTTTTATGGCATAGAAGTGATTTTCTCGGCGAATTAAGCATTTCGACAAACTGCTTGCCTCAAAATTCACCATTTCTTGCCAAACAGTCTTTTATGAAATAGAAGTGATTTTCTCGGCGAATAAAGCATTTGGACAAACTGCTTGCCTCAAAATTCTCCATTTCTTGCCAAACAGTCTTTTATGACATAGAAGTGATTTTCTCGGCGAATAAAGCATTTTGACAAACTGCTTGCCTCAAAATTCACCATTCCTTGCCAAACAGTCTTTTATGGAATACAAGTGATTATCTCGGCGAATTAAGCATTTTGAAAATCTGCTTGCATCAAACTACATTTTGACAAACTGCTTGCCTCAAATTTCACCATTTCTTGCCAAACAGTCTTTTATGACATAGAAGTGATTTTCTCGGCGAATAAAGCATTTTGACAAACTGCTTGCATCAAAATTCAATATTTTTTGGGAAATAAAGTATTTTGACAAACTGCTTGCATCAAAATTCAATATTTTTTTACCGAACTTTCTTTTATGGGATAAAAGTGATTTTCATGGCGAATAAGCATTTTGACCAACTGCTTGCCTCGAAATTCACTATCATTTGCTAAACAGTCTTTCATTGCATCAAACTGATTTTCTCTGCGAATTAAGCATTTTGACAAACTGCTTGCCTCGAAATTCACTATGTTTTGCTAAACAGTCTTTTATTGCATCAAAGTGATTTTCTCTGTGAATAAAGCATGTGCACAAACTGCTTGCCTCAAAATTCACCATTTCTTGCCAAACAGTCTTTTATGACAGAGAAGTGATTTACTCGGCGAATAAAGCATGCGCACAAACTGCTTGCCTCAAAATTCACTATTTCTCGCCAAACACTCTTTTGTGGCATAGAAGTGATTTTCTCGGCGAATTAAGCATTTCGACAAACTGCTTGCCTCAAAATTCACCATTTCTTGCCAAACAGTCTTTTATGACATAGAAGTGATTTTCTCGGCGAATAAAGTATTTGGACAAACCGCTTGCCTCAAAATTCACCATTCCTTGCCAAACAGTCTTTTATGGAATAGAAGTGATTATCTCGGCGAATTAAGCATTTTGAAAATCTGCTTGCATCAAACAGCATTTTGACAAACTGCTTGCCTCAAATTTCACCATTTCTTGCCAAACAGTCTTTTATGACATAGAAGTGATTTTCTCGGCGAATAAAGCATTTTGACAAACTGCTTGCCTCAAAATTCACCATTTCTTGCCAAACAGTGTTTTATGACATAGAAGTGATTTTCTCGGCGAATAAAGCATTTTGACAAACTGCTTGCCTCGAAATTCACTATTTCTTACCAAACACTCTTTTATGACATAGAAGTGATTTTCTCGTCGACTTAAGCATTTTGAAAAACTGCTTGCATCAAAATTCACTATGTTTTGCTAAACAGTCTTTTATTGCATCAAAGTGATTTTCTCTGTGAATAAAGCATGTGCACAAACTGCTTCCCTCAAAATTCACCATTTCTTGCCAAACAGTCTTTTATGGCATAGAAGTGATTTTCTCGGCGAATTAAGCATTTCGACAAACTGCTTGCCTCAAAATTCACCATTTCTTGCCAAACAGTCTTTTATGAAATAGAAGTGATTTTCTCGGCGAATAAAGCATTTGGACAAACTGCTTGCCTCAAAATTCACCATTTCTTTCCAAACAGTCTTTTATGACATAGAAGTGATTTTCTCGGCGAATAAAGCATTTTGACAAACTGCTTGCCTCAAAATTGACCATTCCTTGCCAAACAGTCTTTTATGGAATAGAAGTGATTATCTCGGCGAATTAAGCATTTTGAAAATCTGCTTGCATCAAACTACATTTTGACAAACTGCTTGCCTCAAATTTCACCATTTCTTGCCAAACAGTCTTTTATGACATAGAAGTGAGTTTCTCGGCGAATAAAGCATTTTGACAAACTGCTTGAATCAAAATTCAATATTTTTTACCGAACTTTCTTTTATGGGATAAAAGTGATTTTCATGGCGAATAAGCATTTTGACAAACTGCTTGCCTCGAAATTCACTATCATTTGCTAAACAGTCTTTCATTGCATCAAACTGATTTTCTCTGCGAATTAAGCATTTTGACAAACTGCTTGCCTCGAAATTCACTATTTCTTGCCAAACACTCTTTTATGACATAGAAGTGATTTTCTCGACGAATTAAGCATTTTGAAAAACTGCTTGCATCAAAATTCACTATTCCTTGCCAAACACTCTTTTTTGGCACAGAAGTGATTTTCTCGGCGAATAAAGCATTTCGACAAACTGATTGCCTCAAAATTCGCTATTTCTTGCCAACCACTCTTTTATGGCATAGAAGTGATTTTCTCGGCGAATTAAGCATTTCGACAAACTGCTTGCCTCAAAATTCACTATTTCTTGGCAAACACTCTTTTATGACATAGAAGTGATTTTATCGTCGAATTAAGCATTTTCACACACTGCTTGCCTCAAAATTCACTATTTCTTGCCAAACACTCTTTTATGGGATAGAAGTGATTTTCTCGTCGAACTCAGCATTTTGACAAACTGCTTGCCTCAAAATTCACCATTTCTTGCCAAACAGTCTTTTATGACATAGAAGTGATTTTCTCGGTGAATAAAGCATTTTGACAAACTGCTTGCCTCAAAATTCACCATTTCTTGCCAAACAGTCTTTTATGACATAGAAGTGATTTTCGCGGCGAATAAAGCATTTTGACAAACTGCTTGCCTCGAAATTCACTATTTCTTTCCAAACACTCTTTTATGACATAGAAGTGATTTTCTCGTCGAATTAAGCATTTTGAAAAACTGCTTGCATCAAAATTCACTATGTTTTGCTAAACAGTCTTTTATTGCATCAAAGTGATTTTCTCTGTGAATAAAGCATGTGCACAAACTGCTTGCCTCAAAATTCACCATTTCTTGCCAAACAGTCTTTTATGACAGAGAAGTGATTTACTCGGCGAATAAAGCATGTGGACAAACTGCTTGCCTCAAAATTCACTATTTCTCGCCAAACACTCTTTTGTGGCATAGAAGTGATTTTCTCGGCGAATTAAGCATTTCGACAAACTGCTTGCCTCAAAATTCACCATTTCTTGCCAAACAGTCTTTTATGACATAGAAGTGATTTTCTCGGCGAATAAAGCATTTGGACAAACTGCTAGCCTCAAAATTCACCATTTCTTGCCAAACAGTCTTTTATGACATCGATTCCCGGTTGGGTCACTGTCTGTGTGGAGTCTGCACGTCCTCCCCGTGTGTGCGTGGGTTTCCTCCGGGTGCTCCGATTTCCTCCCACAGTCCAAAGGTGTGCGGGTTAGGTGGATTGGCTATGCTAAATTGCCCGTAGTGTAAGGTTAATGGGGGGATTGTTGAGTTGCGGGTATACGGGTTACGTGGGTTTAAGTATGGTGATCATTGCTCGGCACAACATCGAGGGCCGAAGGGCCTGTTCTGTGCTGTAATGTTCTATCTATCTAAGTGATTTTCTCGGCGAATAAATCATTTGGACAAACCGCTTGCCTCAAAATTCACCATTTCTTGCCAAACAGTCTTTTATGGAATAGAAGTGATTATCTCGGCGAATTAAGCATTTTGAAAATCTGCTTGCATCAAACTGCATTTTGACAAACTGCTTGCCTCAAAATTCACCATTTCTTGCCAAACAGTCTTTATGACATAGAAATGATTTTCTCGGCGAATAAAGCATTTTGACAAACTGCTTGCATCAAAATTCAATATTTTTTACCGAACATTCTTTTATGGGATAAAAGTGATTTTCATGGCGAACAAAGCATTTTGACAAACTGCTTGCCTCCAAATTCACTATCTTTTGCTAAACAGTCTTTCATTGCATCAAAGTGATTTTCTCTGCGAATTAAGCATTTTGAAAAACTGCTTGCATCAAAATTCACTATGTTTTGCAAAACAGTCTTTTATTGCATCAAAGTGATTTTCTCTGTGAATTAAGCATTTTGACAAACTGCTTGCCTCAAAATTCACCATTTCTTGCCAAACAGTCTTTTATGACATAGAAGTGATTTTCTCGTCGAATTAAGCATTTTGAAAAACTGCTTGCATCAAAATTCACTATGTTTTGCTAAACAGTCTTTTATTGCATCAAAGTGATTTTCTCTGTGAATAAAGCATGTGCACAAACTGCTTGCCTCAAAATTCACCATTTCTTGCCAAACAGTCTTTTATGACAGAGAAGTGATTTTCTCGGCGAATTAAGCATTTCGACAAACTGCTTGCCTCAAAATTCACCATTTCTTGCCAAACAGTCTTTTATGACATAGAAGTGATTTTCTCGACGAATAAAGTATTTGGACAAACCGCTTGCCTCAAAATTCACCATTCCTTGCCAAACAGTCTTTTATGGAATAGAAGTGATTATCTCGGCGAATTAAGCATTTTAAAAATCTGCTTGCATCAAACTGCATTTTGACAAACTGCTTGCCTCAAAATTCACTATTTCTTGCCAAACACTCTTTTATGGGATAGAAGTGATTTTCTCGTCGAACTAAGCATTTTGACAAACTGCTTGCCTCGAAATTCACTATTTCTTGCCAAACAGTCTTTTATGACATAGAAGTGATTTTCTCGTCGACTTAAGCATTTTGAAAAACTGCTTGCATCAAAATTCACTATGTTTTGCTAAACAGTCTTTTATTGCATCAAAGTGATTTTCTCTGTGAATAAAGCATGTTCACAAACTGCTTGCCTCAAAATTCACCATTTCTTGCCAAACAGTCTTTTATGACAGAGAAGTGATTTACTCGGCGAATAAAGCATGTGCACAAACTGCTTGCCTCAAAATTCACTATTTCTTGCCAAACACTCTTTTATGGCATAGAAGTGATTTTCTCGGCGAATTAAGCATTTCGACAAACTGCTTGCCTCAAAATTCACCATTTCTTGCCAAACAGTCTTTTATGAAATAGAAGTGATTTTCTCGGCGAATAAAGCATTTGGACAAACTGCTTGCCTCAAAATTCTCCATTTCTTGCCAAACAGTCTTTTATGACATAGAAGTGATTTTCTCGGCGAATAAAGCATTTTGACAAACTGCTTGCATCAAAATTGAATATTTTTGGGAAATAAAGTATTTTGACAAACTGCTTGCATCAAAATTCAATATTTTTTGGGAAATAAAGTATTTTGACAAACTGCTTGCATCAAAATTCAATATTTTTTACCGAACTTTCTTTTATGGGATAAAAGTGATTTTCATGGCGAATAAGCATTTTGACCAACTGCTTGCCTCGAAATTCACTATCATTTGCTAAACAGTCTTTCATTGCATCAAACTGATTTTCTCTGCGAATTAAGCATTTTGACAAACTGCTTGCATCGAAATTCACTATTTCTTGCCAAACACTCTTTTATGACATAGAAGTGATTTTCTCGACGAATTAAGCATTTTGAAAAACTGCTTGCATCAAAATTCACTATTCCTTGCCAAACACTCTTTTTTGGCACAGAAGTGATTATCTCGGCGAATTAAGCATTTTAAAAATCTGCTTGCATCAAACTGCATTTTGACAAACTGCGTGCCTCAAAATTCACTATTTCTTGCCAAACACTCTTTTATGGGATAGAAGTGATTTTCTCTGCGAATTAAGCATTTTGACAAACCGCTTACCTCAATATTCACCATTTCTTGCCAAACAGTCTTGTATGGCATAGAAGTGATTTTCTCGTCGAACTAAGCATTTTGACAAACTGCTTGCCTCGAAATTCACTATTTCTTGCCAAACAGTCTTTTATGACATAGAAGTGATTTTCTCGTCGACTTAAGCATTTTGAAAAACTGCTTGCATCAAAATTCACTATGTTTTGCTAAACAGTCTTTTATTGCATCAAAGTGATTTTCTCTGTGAATAAAGCATGTGCGCAAACTGCTTGCCTCAAAATTCACCATTTCTTGCCAAACAGTCTTTTATGACAGAGAAGTGATTTACTCGGCGAATAAAGCATGTGCACAAACTGCTTGCCTCAAAATTCACTATTTCTTGCCAAACACTCTTTTATGGCATAGAAGTGATTTTCTCGGCGAATTAAGCATTTCGACAAACTGCTTGCCTCAAAATTCACCATTTCTTGCCAAACAGTCTTTTATGAAATAGAAGTGATTTTCTCGGCGAATAAAGCATTTGGACAAACTGCTTGCCTCAAAATTCTCCATTTCTTGCCAAACAGTCTTTTATGACATAGAAGTGATTTTCTCGGCGAATAAAGCATTTTGACAAACTGCTTGCCTCAAAATTCACCATTCCTTGCCAAACAGTCTTTTATGGAATACAAGTGATTATCTCGGCGAATTAAGCATTTTGAAAATCTGCTTGCATCAAACTACATTTTGACAAACTGCTTGCCTCAAATTTCACCATTTCTTGCCAAACAGTCTTTTATGACATAGAAGTGATTTTCTCGGCGAATAAAGCATTTTGACAAACTGCTTGCATCAAAATTCAATATTTTTTGGGAAATAAAGTATTTTGACAAACTGCTTGCATCAAAATTCAATATTTTTTTACCGAACTTTCTTTTATGGGATAAAAGTGATTTTCATGGCGAATAAGCATTTTGACCAACTGCTTGCCTCGAAATTCACTATCATTTGCTAAACAGTCTTTCATTGCATCAAACTGATTTTCTCTGCGAATTAAGCATTTTGACAAACTGCTTGCCTCGAAATTCACTGTGTTTTGCTAAACAGTCTTTTATTGCATCAAAGTGATTTTCTCTGTGAATAAAGCATGTGCACAAACTGCTTGCCTCAAAATTCATCATTTCTTGCCAAACAGTCTTTTATGACAGAGAAGTGATTTACTCGGCGAATAAAGCATGCGCACAAACTGCTTGCCTCAAAATTCACTATTTCTCGCCAAACACTCTTTTGTGGCATAGAAGTGATTTTCTCGGCGAATTAAGCATTTCGACAAACTGCTTGCCTCAAAATTCACCATTTCTTGCCAAACAGTCTTTTATGACATAGAAGTGATTTTCTCGGCGAATAAAGTATTTGGACAAACCGCTTGCCTCAAAATTCACCATTCCTTGCCAAACAGTCTTTTATGGAATAGAAGTGATTATCTCGGCGAATTAAGCATTTTGAAAATCTGCTTGCATCAAACTGCATTTTGACAAACTGCTTGCCTCAAATTTCACCATTTCTTGCCAAACAGTCTTTTATGACATAGAAGTGATTTTCTCGGCGAATAAAGCATTTTGACAAACTGCTTGCCTCAAAATTCACCATTTCTTGCCAAACAGTGTTTTATGACATAGAAGTGATTTTCTCGGCGAATAAAGCATTTTGACAAACTGCTTGCCTCGAAATTCACTATTTCTTACCAAACACTCTTTTATGACATAGAAGTGATTTTCTCGTCGACTTAAGCATTTTGAAAAACTGCTTGCATCAAAATTCACTATGTTTTGCTAAACAGTCTTTTATTGCATCAAAGTGATTTTCTCTGTGAATAAAGCATGTGCACAAACTGCTTCCCTCAAAATTCGCCATTTCTTGCCAAACAGTCTTTTATGGCATAGAAGTGATTTTCTCGGCGAATTAAGCATTTCGACAAACTGCTTGCCTCAAAATTCACCATTTCTTGCCAAACAGTCTTTTATGAAATAGAAGTGATTTTCTCGGCGAATAAAGCATTTGGACAAACTGCTTGCCTCAAAATTCACCATTTCTTTCCAAACAGTCTTTTATGACATAGAAGTGATTTTCTCGGCGAATAAAGCATTTTGACAAACTGCTTGAATCAAAATTCAATATTTTTTACCGAACTTTCTTTTATGGGATAAAAGTGATTTTCATGGCGAATAAGCATTTTGACAAACTGCTTGCCTCGAAATTCACTATCATTTGCTAAACAGTCTTTCATTGCATCAAACTGATTTTCTCTGCGAATTAAGCATTTTGACAAACTGCTTGTCTCGAAATTCACTATTTCTTGCCAAACACTCTTTTATGACATAGAAGTGATTTTCTCGACGAATTAAGCATTTTGAAAAACTGCTTGCATCAAAATTCACTATTCCTTGCCAAACACTCTTTTTTGGCACAGAAGTGATTTTCTCGGCGAATAAAGCATTTCGACAAACTGATTGCCTCAAAATTCGCTATTTCTTGCCAACCACTCTTTTATGGCATAGAAGTGATTTTCTCGGCGAATTAAGCATTTCGACAAACTGCTTGCCTCAAAATTCACTATTTCTTGGCAAACACTCTTTTATGACATAGAAGTGATTTTATCGTCGAATTAAGCATTTTCACACACTGCTTGCCTCAAAATTCACTATTTCTTGCCAAACACTCTTTTATGGGATAGAAGTGATTTTCTCGTCGAACTCAGCATTTTGACAAACTGCTTGCCTCAAAATTCACCATTTCTTGCCAAACAGTCTTTTATGACATAGAAGTGATTTTCTCGGTGAATAAAGCATTTTGACAAACTGCTTGCCTCAAAATTCACCATTTCTTGCCAAACAGTCTTTTATGACATAGAAGTGATTTTCTCGGCGAATAAAGCATTTTGACAAACTGCTTGCCTCGAAATTCACTATTTCTTTCCAAACACTCTTTTATGACATAGAAGTGATTTTCTCGTCGAATTAAGCATTTTGAAAAACTGCTTGCATCAAAATTCACTATGTTTTGCTAAACAGTCTTTTATTGCATCAAAGTGATTTTCTCTGTGAATAAAGCATGTGCACAAACTGCTTGCCTCAAAATTCACCATTTCTTGCCAAACAGTCTTTTATGACAGAGAAGTGATTTACTCGGCGAATAAAGCATGTGGACAAACTGCTTGCCTCAAAATTCACTATTTCTCGCCAAACACTCTTTTGTGGCATAGAAGTGATTTTCTCGGCGAATTAAGCATTTCGACAAACTGCTTGCCTCAAAATTCACCATTTCTTGCCAAACAGTCTTTTATGACATAGAAGTGATTTTCTCGGCGAATAAAGCATTTGGACAAACTGCTAGCCTCAAAATTCACCATTTCTTGCCAAACAGTCTTTTATGACATCGATTCCCGGTTGGGTCACTGTCTGTGTGGAGTCTGCACGTCCTCCCCGTGTGTGCGTGGGTTCCTCCGGGTGCTCCGATTTCCTCCCACAGTCCAAAGGTGTGCGGGTTAGGTGGATTGGCTATGCTAAATTGCCCGTAGTGTAAGGTTAATGGGGGGATTGTTGAGTTGCGGGTATACGGGTTACGTGGGTTTAAGTATGGTGATCATTGCTCGGCACAACATCGAGGGCCGAAGGGCCTGTTCTGTGCTGTAATGTTCTATCTATCTAAGTGATTTTCTCGGCGAATAAATCATTTGGACAAACCGCTTGCCTCAAAATTCACCATTTCTTGCCAAACAGTCTTTTATGGAATAGAAGTGATTATCTCGGCGAATTAAGCATTTTGAAAATCTGCTTGCATCAAACTGCATTTTGACAAACTGCTTGCCTCAAAATTCACCATTTCTTGCCAAACAGTCTTTATGACATAGAAATGATTTTCTCGGCGAATAAAGCATTTTGACAAACTGCTTGCATCAAAATTCAATATTTTTTACCGAACATTCTTTTATGGGATAAAAGTGATTTTCATGGCGAACAAAGCATTTTGACAAACTGCTTGCCTCCAAATTCACTATCTTTTGCTAAACAGTCTTTCATTGCATCAAAGTGATTTTCTCTGCGAATTAAGCATTTTGAAAAACTGCTTGCATCAAAATTCACTATGTTTTGCAAAACAGTCTTTTATTGCATCAAAGTGATTTTCTCTGTGAATTAAGCATTTTGACAAACTGCTTGCCTCAAAATTCACCATTTCTTGCCAAACAGTCTTTTATGACATAGAAGTGATTTTCTCGTCGAATTAAGCATTTTGAAAAACTGCTTGCATCAAAATTCACTATGTTTTGCTAAACAGTCTTTTATTGCATCAAAGTGATTTTCTCTGTGAATAAAGCATGTGCACAAACTGCTTGCCTCAAAATTCACCATTTCTTGCCAAACAGTCTTTTATGACAGAGAAGTGATTTTCTCGGCGAATTAAGCATTTCGACAAACTGCTTGCCTCAAAATTCACCATTTCTTGCCAAACAGTCTTTTATGACATAGAAGTGATTTTCTCGACGAATAAAGTATTTGGACAAACCGCTTGCCTCAAAATTCACCATTCCTTGCCAAACAGTCTTTTATGGAATAGAAGTGATTATCTCGGCGAATTAAGCATTTTAAAAATCTGCTTGCATCAAACTGCATTTTGACAAACTGCTTGCCTCAAAATTCACTATTTCTTGCCAAACACTCTTTTATGGGATAGAAGTGATTTTCTCGTCGAACTAAGCATTTTGACAAACTGCTTGCCTCGAAATTCACTATTTCTTGCCAAACAGTCTTTTATGACATAGAAGTGATTTTCTCGTCGACTTAAGCATTTTGAAAAACTGCTTGCATCAAAATTCACTATGTTTTGCTAAACAGTCTTTTATTGCATCAAAGTGATTTTCTCTGTGAATAAAGCATGTTCACAAACTGCTTGCCTCAAAATTCACCATTTCTTGCCAAACAGTCTTTTATGACAGAGAAGTGATTTACTCGGCGAATAAAGCATGTGCACAAACTGCTTGCCTCAAAATTCACTATTTCTTGCCAAACACTCTTTTATGGCATAGAAGTGATTTTCTCGGCGAATTAAGCATTTCGACAAACTGCTTGCCTCAAAATTCACCATTTCTTGCCAAACAGTCTTTTATGAAATAGAAGTGATTTTCTCGGCGAATAAAGCATTTGGACAAACTGCTTGCCTCAAAATTCTCCATTTCTTGCCAAACAGTCTTTTATGACATAGAAGTGATTTTCTCGGCGAATAAAGCATTTTGACAAACTGCTTGCATCAAAATTGAATATTTTTTGGGAAATAAAGTATTTTGACAAACTGCTTGCATCAAAATTCAATATTTTTTGGGAAATAAAGTATTTTGACAAACTGCTTGCATCAAAATTCAATATTTTTTACCGAACTTTCTTTTATGGGATAAAAGTGATTTTCATGGCGAATAAGCATTTTGACCAACTGCTTGCCTCGAAATTCACTATCATTTGCTAAACAGTCTTTCATTGCATCAAACTGATTTTCTCTGCGAATTAAGCATTTTGACAAACTGCTTGCATCGAAATTCACTATTTCTTGCCAAACACTCTTTTATGACATAGAAGTGATTTTCTCGACGAATTAAGCATTTTGAAAAACTGCTTGCATCAAAATTCACTATTCCTTGCCAAACACTCTTTTTTGGCACAGAAGTGATTATCTCGGCGAATTAAGCATTTTAAAAATCTGCTTGCATCAAACTGCATTTTGACAAACTGCTTGCCTCAAAATTCACTATTTCTTGCCAAACACTCTTTTATGGGATAGAAGTGATTTTCTCTGCGAATTAAGCATTTTGACAAACCGCTTACCTCAATATTCACCATTTCTTGCCAAACAGCCTTGTATGGCATAGAAGTGATTTTCTCGTCGAACTAAGCATTTTGACAAACTGCTTGCCTCGAAATTCACTATTTCTTGCCAAACAGTCTTTTATGACATAGAAGTGATTTTCTCGTCGACTTAAGCATTTTGAAAAACTGCTTGCATCAAAATTCACTATGTTTTGCTAAACAGTCTTTTATTGCATCAAAGTGATTTTCTCTGTGAATAAAGCATGTGCGCAAACTGCTTGCCTCAAAATTCACCATTTCTTGCCAAACAGTCTTTTATGACAGAGAAGTGATTTACTCGGCGAATAAAGCATGTGCACAAAC
The DNA here is from genome assembly GCF_902713615.1 of Scyliorhinus canicula. NCBI lineage: Eukaryota > Metazoa > Chordata > Chondrichthyes > Carcharhiniformes > Scyliorhinidae > Scyliorhinus > Scyliorhinus canicula. The sequence goes on from NW_024055738.1 coordinate 96,855, forward strand.
TGCTTGCCTCAAAATTCACTATTTCTTGCCAAACACTCTTTTATGGCATAGAAGTGATTTTCTCGGCGAATTAAGCATTTCGACAAACTGCTTGCCTCAAAATTCACCATTTCTTGCCAAACAGTCTTTTATGAAATAGAAGTGATTTTCTCGGCGAATAAAGCATTTGGACAAACTGCTTGCCTCAAAATTCTCCATTTCTTGCCAAACAGTCTTTTATGACATAGAAGTGATTTTCTCGGCGAATAAAGCATTTTGACAAACTGCTTGCCTCAAAATTCACCATTCCTTGCCAAACAGTCTTTTATGGAATACAAGTGATTATCTCGGCGAATTAAGCATTTTGAAAATCTGCTTGCATCAAACTACATTTTGACAAACTGCTTGCCTCAAATTTCACCATTTCTTGCCAAACAGTCTTTTATGACATAGAAGTGATTTTCTCGGCGAATAAAGCATTTTGACAAACTGCTTGCATCAAAATTCAATATTTTTTGGGAAATAAAGTATTTTGACAAACTGCTTGCATCAAAATTCAATATTTTTTTACCGAACTTTCTTTTATGGGATAAAAGTGATTTTCATGGCGAATAAGCATTTTGACCAACTGCTTGCCTCGAAATTCACTATCATTTGCTAAACAGTCTTTCATTGCATCAAACTGATTTTCTCTGCGAATTAAGCATTTTGACAAACTGCTTGCCTCGAAATTCACTATGTTTTGCTAAACAGTCTTTTATTGCATCAAAGTGATTTTCTCTGTGAATAAAGCATGTGCACAAACTGCTTGCCTCAAAATTCATCATTTCTTGCCAAACAGTCTTTTATGACAGAGAAGTGATTTACTCGGCGAATAAAGCATGCGCACAAACTGCTTGCCTCAAAATTCACTATTTCTCGCCAAACACTCTTTTGTGGCATAGAAGTGATTTTCTCGGCGAATTAAGCATTTCGACAAACTGCTTGCCTCAAAATTCACCATTTCTTGCCAAACAGTCTTTTATGACATAGAAGTGATTTTCTCGGCGAATAAAGTATTTGGACAAACCGCTTGCCTCAAAATTCACCATTCCTTGCCAAACAGTCTTTTATGGAATAGAAGTGATTATCTCGGCGAATTAAGCATTTTGAAAATCTGCTTGCATCAAACTGCATTTTGACAAACTGCTTGCCTCAAATTTCACCATTTCTTGCCAAACAGTCTTTTATGACATAGAAGTGATTTTCTCGGCGAATAAAGCATTTTGACAAACTGCTTGCCTCAAAATTCACCATTTCTTGCCAAACAGTGTTTTATGACATAGAAGTGATTTTCTCGGCGAATAAAGCATTTTGACAAACTGCTTGCCTCGAAATTCACTATTTCTTACCAAACACTCTTTTATGACATAGAAGTGATTTTCTCGTCGACTTAAGCATTTTGAAAAACTGCTTGCATCAAAATTCACTATGTTTTGCTAAACAGTCTTTTATTGCATCAAAGTGATTTTCTCTGTGAATAAAGCATGTGCACAAACTGCTTCCCTCAAAATTCACCATTTCTTGCCAAACAGTCTTTTATGGCATAGAAGTGATTTTCTCGGCGAATTAAGCATTTCGACAAACTGCTTGCCTCAAAATTCACCATTTCTTGCCAAACAGTCTTTTATGAAATAGAAGTGATTTTCTCGGCGAATAAAGCATTTGGACAAACTGCTTGCCTCAAAATTCACCATTTCTTTCCAAACAGTCTTTTATGACATAGAAGTGATTTTCTCGGCGAATAAAGCATTTTGACAAACTGCTTGCCTCAAAATTGACCATTCCTTGCCAAACAGTCTTTTATGGAATAGAAGTGATTATCTCGGCGAATTAAGCATTTTGAAAATCTGCTTGCATCAAACTACATTTTGACAAACTGCTTGCCTCAAATTTCACCATTTCTTGCCAAACAGTCTTTTATGACATAGAAGTGAGTTTCTCGGCGAATAAAGCATTTTGACAAACTGCTTGAATCAAAATTCAATATTTTTTACCGAACTTTCTTTTATGGGATAAAAGTGATTTTCATGGCGAATAAGCATTTTGACAAACTGCTTGCCTCGAAATTCACTATCATTTGCTAAACAGTCTTTCATTGCATCAAACTGATTTTCTCTGCGAATTAAGCATTTTGACAAACTGCTTGCCTCGAAATTCACTATTTCTTGCCAAACACTCTTTTATGGCATAGAAGTGATTTTCTCGACGAATTAAGCATTTTGAAAAACTGCTTGCATCAAAATTCACTATTCCTTGCCAAACACTCTTTTTTGGCACAGAAGTGATTTTCTCGGCGAATAAAGCATTTCGACAAACTGATTGCCTCAAAATTCACTATTTCTTGCCAACCACTCTTTTATGGCATAGAAGTGATTTTCTCGGCGAATTAAGCATTTCGACAAACTGCTTGCCTCAAAATTCACTATTTCTTGGCAAACACTCTTTTATGACATAGAAGTGATTTTATCGTCGAATTAAGCATTTTCACACACTGCTTGCCTCAAAATTCACTATTTCTTGCCAAACACTCTTTTATGGGATAGAAGTGATTTTCTCGTCGAACTCAGCATTTTGACAAACTGCTTGCCTCAAAATTCACCATTTCTTGCCAAACAGTCTTTTATGACATAGAAGTGATTTTCTCGGTGAATAAAGCATTTTGACAAACTGCTTGCCTCAAAATTCACCATTTCTTGCCAAACAGTCTTTTATGACATAGAAGTGATTTTCTCGGCGAATAAAGCATTTTGACAAACTGCTTGCCTCGAAATTCACTATTTCTTTCCAAACACTCTTTTATGACATAGAAGTGATTTTCTCGTCGAATTAAGCATTTTGAAAAACTGCTTGCATCAAAATTCACTATGTTTTGCTAAACAGTCTTTTATTGCATCAAAGTGATTTTCTCTGTGAATAAAGCATGTGCACAAACTGCTTGCCTCAAAATTCACCATTTCTTGCCAAACAGTCTTTTATGACAGAGAAGTGATTTACTCGGCGAATAAAGCATGTGGACAAACTGCTTGCCTCAAAATTCACTATTTCTCGCCAAACACTCTTTTATGGCATAGAAGTGATTTTCTCGGCGAATTAAGCATTTCGACAAACTGCTTGCCTCAAAATTCACCATTTCTTGCCAAACAGTCTTTTATGACATAGAAGTGATTTTCTCGGCGAATAAAGCATTTGGACAAACTGCTAGCCTCAAAATTCACCATTTCTTGCCAAACAGTCTTTTATGACATCGATTCCCGGTTGGGTCACTGTCTGTGTGGAGTCTGCACGTCCTCCCCGTGTGTGCGTGGGTTTCCTCCGGGTGCTCCGATTTCCTCCCACAGTCCAAAGGTGTGCGGGTTAGGTGGATTGGCTATGCTAAATTGCCCGTAGTGTAAGGTTAATGGGGGGATTGTTGAGTTGCGGGTATACGGGTTACGTGGGTTTAAGTATGGTGATCATTGCTCGGCACAACATCGAGGGCCGAAGGGCCTGTTCTGTGCTGTAATGTTCTATCTATCTAAGTGATTTTCTCGGCGAATAAATCATTTGGACAAACCGCTTGCCTCAAAATTCACCATTTCTTGCCAAACAGTCTTTTATGGAATAGAAGTGATTATCTCGGCGAATTAAGCATTTTGAAAATCTGCTTGCATCAAACTGCATTTTGACAAACTGCTTGCCTCAAAATTCACCATTTCTTGCCAAACAGTCTTTATGACATAGAAGTGATTTTCTCGGCGAATAAAGCATTTTGACAAACTGCTTGCATCAAAATTCAATATTTTTTACCGAACATTCTTTTATGGGATAAAAGTGATTTTCATGGCGAACAAAGCATTTTGACAAACTGCTTGCCTCCAAATTCACTATCTTTTGCTAAACAGTCTTTCATTGCATCAAAGTGATTTTCTCTGCGAATTAAGCATTTTGAAAAACTGCTTGCATCAAAATTCACTATGTTTTGCAAAACAGTCTTTTATTGCATCAAAGTGATTTTCTCTGTGAATTAAGCATTTTGACAAACTGCTTGCCTCAAAATTCACCATTTCTTGCCAAACAGTCTTTTATGGCATAGAAGTGATTTTCTCGTCGAATTAAGCATTTTGAAAAACTGCTTGCATCAAAATTCACTATGTTTGCTAAACAGTCTTTTATTGCATTAAAGTGATTTTCTCTGTGAATAAAGCATGTGCACAAACTGCTTGCCTCAAAATTCACCATTTCTTGCCAAACAGTCTTTTATGACAGAGAAGTGATTTTCTCGGCGAATTAAGCATTTCGACAAACTGCTTGCCTCAAAATTCACCATTTCTTGCCAAACAGTCTTTTATGACATAGAAGTGATTTTCTCGACGAATAAAGTATTTGGACAAACCGCTTGCCTCAAAATTCACCATTCCTTGCCAAACAGTCTTTTATGGAATAGAAGTGATTATCTCGGCGAATTAAGCATTTTAAAAATCTGCTTGCATCAAACTGCATTTTGAC
>NW_024055739.1:0-40454 GCF_902713615.1 Scyliorhinus canicula
AGCAGAGTCCTTCCGGTCCTCCAATCTTCCCATTGGGCACCGCGGGATTGAGCTCCCCTGCACATGCGCAGATTCCCCTATCCCTGAGACATTCGCAGTCCTGGGTTGCGGGGTGGGGCTTCTCGCTCTGGCCGAGATGTCAACCGGTTGCCTGGAAACCGTCATGACGATGTGCTGGGGGAGAGGATACCAAGGGTGGGGACGGGTCTTCTGTGTACTCGCACACAAATGTAGTGACGTCACCGCGGAATGGATTTATTCCTATTGGCTGATTTAGAGGACGAGCTCCTTTGTGATGTCACAATGTGGAGGTTGGACAATGAGTTTCAGACTAAAACTTCCTCCTCTGGGCAACATCTGGGAGCAAATCAATGTCTCCCCCTTTCAGAAGGTCATAAGAAAAAGGAGCAGAATTAGGCCATTTAGCCCATCGAGTCTGCTCTGCCATTCTGTCATGGCTGTACTCATCCTGGATTTAATTCCACCGTACTGCCAGTTCTCCATTGCCCTTCAACCCATTACCAATTAAAATCTGTCTTCTCGAAATCTGAATTTAGCCCTTTACATAAATTGTGTGACGTTCATGGAAGTTTGCTAACTGGAGGGTTATTCTCATTAAATTCAGCCCTCAGCTCCGTCGCTGACTGTCATTGACATGAGCAATAGAGACACAGAAAGGTGCCCGAGGCTCAAATGGGAAGTCAAAACTTGTGACTTGAAACCAACACCTCAACATTTGTCAGTCAAATCCGTGTTATTTATACTGGGGTTTTTATTATTAAATTTAGGCACTGGAGGCAAAGGGTGGGGCTTTTAAAGGGTAACTTTCACTTTCTAACTTTATATTGTTTATAGTGTCAGCCGTGGCTCAGTGGGCAGTTCTCGCACCTATGAACCTGAAGATTATGGGTTCAAGTCCCAGTCCTCCTCGCAGCACTGAGGGAGTGCTGCACTGTCAGAACAGCCTTCTTTCAAATAAGATGTTAAACTGAGGCCCTGTCTGTCCCTATCAAGTGGATGTTAAAGATCCCACAGCCATTATTTTGAAGAAGAGCAGGGGAGTTACCCCAGTGTCCTGGTCAATATTTATCCCTCAGTCAACATCACTAAAAACAGATCATCTGATCATTATCACATTGCTGTGTGTAAACTGATTGCCGCATTTCCTACATTACAAAAGTGATGACACTTCAAAAGTACTTAATTGGCTGTGAAGCACTTTGGGATGCCCTGTGGTTGTGAAAGGTGCGATAGAAATGCAAGGTTTTCAATTGAAGATACTGATCTTGTAATTGAGAATGTAATTGATTTCAGCTACCTCCAACTTACATAGAACATAGAACAGTACAGCACAGAACAGGCCCTTCGGCCCTCGATGTTGTGCCGAGCCACAATCACCCTACTCAAACCCACTATCCACCCTATACCCGTAACCCAACAACCCCCCCCCCCCTCTTAACCTTACATTTTAGGACACTACGGGCAATTTAGCATGGCCAATCCACCTAACCAGCACATCTTTGGACTGTGGGAGGAAACAGGAGGAGCACCCGGAGGAAACCCACACACATGGGGAGGACGTGCAGACTCCACACAGACAGTGACCCAGCCGGGAATCGAACCTGGGACCCTGGAGCTGTGAAGCATTTATGCTAACCACCATGCTACCGTGCTGCCCATAGGAATCCATTTAATAAATTCATTTTAGGTTGGACAGCACTTGAATCAATTAAGACAAAGGCAGAATTCTCTGGATAGTAAATTCAAAAATAGGTTTATGAAAAGAAAAAGGTTTACTGAACTTTAAGGCATTGACTTTTCCAACTTCATGCGGGTGATCAGTCTGTGGAAGCGTAACCCTCTCTGGCTCCATCTTTGACAGTAATTCTTGTGGAATTCAGCCTCGGGAGTCTGGCTCCTTCTTTGACAATAATTTCCTTGGAACTCGGCCTCAGGAGTCTTCAGTACTTGGCCAGCAAGGAAGACGTTCAGAACCTCTACTTTTATCCCCAAAGTGACCATTACCTCATAACATGACAATTGGTCAATTTGGTCACCAGATTAATTGAATTGGATCCCCAATTACTGACACCACCTTCTCTCATTAACTTAGGCAGGAACACAATAGAACTGTTTCATACTATCCTTTTATCTGCTTTGAAAGAATCCCTTATTTTACAACATCAAATGATGAGTTTAATCTGACCTTGAAGGTCTCTCTTGCCAGTACATTTATCTTCATTACACAGCCCTTTTTAAAAAATGTATAAATTTAGACTACCCAACTAGTTTTCTCCAATTAAGGGCAATTTTGCGTGGCCAATCCACCTATCCTGCACAATATTTTTGGACTATGGCGGTGTGACCCACGCAGACATGGGTAGAATGTGTAAATTCCACATGGACAGTGACCCTGGGCCGGGATCTAACCCGGGTTCTCGGCGCCGTGAGGCAGCAGTGCTAACCACTGCACCACCATGCAGCACAAAACATTCTTTACATATACAGCAATTAAGCTTTTTAATTAATTTAGAGTACCCAATTAATTTTTTTCCAATAAAGGGGCAATTTAGCGTGGCCAATCCACCTACCCTGCACATCTTAGGGTTGTGGGAGCGAAACCCACACGAACATGGGGAAAATGTGCAAACTGCACACGGACAGTGACCCAGAGCTGGGATTGAACCTGGGACCTCGGCACCATGAGGCAGCAGTGCTAACCACTGTGCCACTCTGCTGCCCTGCTTTTACATTTTTACAGCAAATAAAAATCAGTCTTTTACAAGAACTACTGATTCATTATTGATTCATTCATTGTAACTGAATTAAGGATCAATCATCTGTTACTGATTGGTGGCTAAATAAAACAGTAATCTGTTTTATCCATGGTAAACTGGTTCAAAAAGACAGTTTTGGAAAGACAATAGCTTTACTTCTTACTCATCTTGATTGGATTCAATAAACAGCCTTGTTGAGCCAGACATTGGCACAATTTAATGTTCTCTTTCTTGTCAAAATTATTGAAGAATTTATTTGTTTCAACAATTAATGCTTGTTAAGTAATGGGTTAAGAGACATTGCAATTAGTTGTCTCATTTATGTTACGTGTTCAATGATTGTCTCATTTATGTTAAGTGTTCAATGATTGACACTGATATGTAAAGGGGCTTCAGGTGGACTCTGGAGCTTGCGATGATCTGTAGAGTTCTGTGCAGAGTGAGTTTGAACCATTAAAGGTGTGCTGGTGGAAAAGGAGCTGAACTGTTGCCTCTTCGTACCACAGCATCTAGTACATTTTACAATGCTCAATCAGCAGCGTCGCAGCATTCACGTTTATACAGTATTAATTTCTGAAATAAAGATCTCGTCATATGTTAGAGCTTAACATGGCTTCTCTAGAAACCAACTATTTTCTAATACACCCGATCGGTAAAAGATAGCTATTTAGCGTAAATATTAAGCCCCAGTTTTAAATACCCATTTTCAATTAAGGATTTCAACACTTGTAACCTCAGGTCATCTCAAAACATATAGCTTCAACAGAACAGAGACACAATACAGCATGACACAGCATAATTCCATTATAGATTAAAACAGCACTTTTACTGAGCTCCATTGTTCTGACAAATACATTTGCAAGACAGTGTGACATTAAAACACAAGCTATACCAGATATCATTCCAAGGACAGGGCAGGCACCACAGCAACATTAAGGCACTAATGTCCACAATGTGGAAAATAGCGAAGTCAGCAGAAGTCTAGTTTAAACTGGTTGTGATAATAGCACAGAATCACATTCCATAACATACACAAGTATTCAGATATGAAACATTTAAAGCTAATGTTGCACATTGAAGATTGACAGCTAACCGTCAAATCAAACTAATTTGATTCTAACCTAAACCAATTGGGCTTACACAGGGATGTAGATAGATGGCTAAAGACTGATATGATTTTGTATAACCGTGAGGGTCCATACGGCCATCTTTATTCATTAATCATCTATACTTTAATCTAAACTATTCGCTGTCTCTATATTTTCCCTTTTCCACTCTAACTCTTGAAGTAAATGCAAGCTGTTTTGCCGTAAGCAAGAAACCATTTCTATATTATTTGAAAGTTAAATTGTGTGCCAGTTGCTTCTCTTTAAGTCCTTTTTGCCAGCTGGACTTATTAGGAAATAAGATTTAAGTGATTCTCAATTGTAAACAAATAGAAGCAATAAACAATTCTTGTTTGCACCCGAGAAGGTTTAACTCAAATTTCTACTGACTTTTAGTGTTGCAAGTGCCACTAAATCCATATGGTAGATCTCTGCAGCTGGCATAGTTTGGCAAAAGGGGGTAGCCAGCCAGGAAGAAATCAGAAGACTGAAGAAAGACCAGAAGGACGGAAGACCCAAAGAAAAACGGCTAGATTGCGGTAAGAAATATATTTTTCACCCATTAAAAGTCTTAAAGCCACCTCAAGCAGTGCTTCGATCCCTAGAAAGGACCTTTTTACAGACTGTTAATTCAATCGGGTGCTGGTCGTTGAAACTAAAATAAAACGGGACTGAAAGAATAGTCTCGCTCGTGTACACAGATACACAAACATAGTTGGCGACCAAAAAATTGGATGTAAGGCTGAGTTTATGGCGGACATGACTCCTAAAATAGATTCAGGACCTTCAAATGGTAGAGAACTACTTCCCACAAAGTCCAAGGGAGGTCGCGCTGTACCGGATGTCTCTATTGACGATATATTTGGTGATCTTAGCTCTTTGATTTGTAGATAATTTGGACTGTCTGAAGTTGCAAGAAAGATTGAATCAAAATATGATATTCCCAAAGGACAGTGGTCCCTTGATAATATCAAGACGGCAGGGGGAAAACCACACGCTTAAATAGAGGAAACCGTATGAAATGGTCTTTTGCAGCAATGGCACAGCTCCAAAAACATCAAGAGACAATCGCAAAAACTAAATTCAATCATGACCTTAAGTTCACTAAAGACCAACTAGCAACAGTTGTTGGAGAATTACGAGATGCAAAATCTAAACTTGAACAATGTGATCAGATTAAAACATTATTGGAAAATGAAACTTTTAAAGTTCAACCACAATCATTTCAAATTGATGAACTCCAAAAGAAAGATACTGACTCAGAATCCAAACTTCAACAGTTAATATCAGAAAATGATGGTCTGAAAAGTCAAAATTGCCAGTTACTTGAGGAAAAATGTATTTTGGAAAGTGACATGGACACCATGAAATGTCATAACAAATTACTGACAGACAAATTAACAGCTCAAAAGCCTTCAAATCTGTCTTTAATAAATCAGCTGAACTCTCCAAAGCAAACAGCGCCACCAACGGGAAGAGTTGAAATGATTTTAACTAAGGCCCAAGATATACCAGTGATATCTAAACCAAATCCTACATTATTGCAAGCTGCTACTGACATGAAAACAATGAATACACTGATCGAAGTTCCACAGGGGGAGTCTGGCAAAATGAACAATCTGCCAAGGACACTTTTACCCCAGAACGAACCGTTTTCTTACTCTGAAACCGACCATGAAATGCTGCTGGCTCCGATCCGAAAGCCTCTCATGGCAGCTTTAATAGGCTGTGAGATTTTTAAACAAGAAAAACCTGTTCGGTTAAGCAACGAGCCTCATGGCAAACAAAGTGTAATACAAATTAACCCATTAAGCACCAAACAGCTTGGAGTTGAAGTGATGAAGAAAAAAGCCTGGGTTTTAAACCATTTAAAAGATCTATCAAAAACCCATTTTGTCACTGGTTTAAAACCAGAAGTGCCTGCAGCTTTAAACTTGATCCTACCCAGACCTCAGTCCGAAACCGCCTCTCCTCCTCCGTTACCGACAAATCTGTCCAGAAGAGATATGAAATTCATTTCTCGTGTTGAAGACGGCCATTTTGCGAGTTTCAGATTTCACGATTACAAACTGGTCTCCTCCGATGAAGGCCTGCCTCCTGGCTACAGGGATATGCCCCAAGTCACGTATCGCTAAAAGTTGCCAAGAACTGTTAATTTGGGAAAACTGTCATTATTTTGAATGTTGCTTTATTAATTTTAAGAAACTAACAAATCTTGCCAGCTGTGTTTCCTTCAACAGAATCGACAAATTTATCTACAGAAAACCAAGTTCATTGAGCACAAGATTGGTTCAGTCATATATTCAATGGGTTGTTGTGTTTGATATTTTAAAATAAATGTTTTAAATTAGCTTGAAAATTAAAACTTCAGACAATGTGGAAGCTGTTTTAAGGAAATTAACTCTGATTAAAAGCAAATCCATGGGGAGAACACATCGTTCTAAGACACTTGAAAACGGGAATTTGGCAGCAATCCAACTTTTACTCCCAGTCCATTTGAGTGACATATATAAAAAACAATTAAAGATGCAAATGGCATCATTCCAAGTTACCCACCCACTATACACCCATTTTTGTTTCTGCAGGAACATTAACCCTTTCAACAAGCTTTTGTGCATAATCCAGAAGATGTCAAAGACTTGACAACTCACATTGAATACAAAGTGAAAAAATTTCTTTTTTTAATAAACGTTTTATTGAGGTATTTCTTTGGCATTTCAACAACAAAATCAACAATATACATAACAAGAAAAATATAAACATAGTGCAAATTCCACCTTCCTCTCCCACAGGTCTTGCTATTACTTACCCCCCTAACCTACGCGAACCTAACCCCCTCCCTCCGCTGACGATTAGTTCTCTGCGAGGAAATCGATGAATGGTTGCCACCTCCGGGCGAACACCAGCAGAGACCCTCTCATGGCGAACTTAATTTTCTCCAGGCAGAGAAAGCCAACCATGTCTGAAAGCCAGGTCTCTGATTTTGGGGGATTTGAGTCCCTCCATGCCAACAATATCTGCTTCCGGGCTACCAGGGAAGCAAAGGCCAGAACATCCGCCTCTCTCTCCTCCTGGATTCCCGGATCCTGCGACACCCCAAAAATCACCACCTCTGTACTCATTGCCACCCTCATATTTAATACTGTGGACATGGCATCTGCAAACCCCTGCCAAAATCCCCTCAGTTTAGACATGCCCAGAACATATGGACATGATTCGCTGGCCCCCCGGCGCATTTCGCACACCTGTCCTCCACCCCATCCAGGCCACTGTCATGTGAGCCCGATGAACAACCTTCAATTGGATAAGGCCAAGCCTGGCACATGTTGCAGTACAATTGACCCTTCCTAATGCGTCCACCCAGAGGCCCTCCTCTATCTCACCCCCCAGCTCCTCCTCCCACTTTTGCTTCAGCTCCTCGGTTTGCATCTCCTCCGAACCCATACGCTCTTTATATGTGTCTGAGACGCTCCCCTCCCCTATCCATCCTCTAGAGACCACCCTATCCTGAATCCACCTTAGTGGCAGGAGTGGGAAGGTTGGTACCTGCTTCCGCAAAAAGTCCCGTACCTGTAAATATCGGAAGTCATTTCCCCCAATGCAAACTTCTCCTCCACCGCCCTCATACTCGGGAAGTCCCCCGTCCTCTCAATCCCCTCTCTCCGCCAAATTCAGAACCCCCCATCCGTCCACCCTGGGGAAAACCGATTGTTGTCGCAGATTGGGGACCACACCGATGCCCCCTCTGCTCCCACATGTCTCCTCCACTGCCCCCAGACTCTCAGAGCCGCCACCACCACTGGCCTGATGGAGTACCGCGCCGGCGGGAACGGAAGGGCGCCGTTACTAGCGCCCCCAGACTTGTGCCCTTAAATGAAGCCGCCTCCATGCGCACCCACACAGGCTCACCCCCACCACCCACCTCCTCACCATGGATAGTTTAGCCACCCAGTTGTAATTGCTGAAATTCGGCAGCCCCAGCCCACCATCCCCCCGACTCCGCTCGAGCATTGCCCTCTTCACTCGCGGGGGCTTGCCCTCCCACACAAAGCCCACAATAATCTTAATGATCCGCTTAAAAAAGGACCGCGGGATGAAGATGGGGAGGCACTGGAAAACAAAAAGGAACCTCGGGAGGACCATCATTTTTACCGACCACCCTACCCACCAGAGACAACGTGAGCGTGTCCCATCTCCGGAAATCCTCCTTCATCCGGTCCACCAACCGTGCCAGGTTCAATTTGTGTAGCCTGTCCCAATCCCTCGCCACTTGAATACCCAAGTACCTAAAACTGTCCCCTACCACTCTAAATGGGAGTTCCTCCAGTCGCCTGCCTGACCTCCTGCCTGAACCACAAACAACTCGCTCTTCCCCATATTAAGCTTGTACCCCGAAAACAGGCCGAATTCCCCTAAGATTCCCATAATTTCCTCCATCCCCTCCATTGGGTCTGAGACATACAGCAGTAGGTCATCCGCATACAGCGAGACTCTGTGCTCCACCCCCCCCCCCCCCCCCCCCCCCCCCACCCCCCGATCAGCCCCTTCCAGCCGCTTGAGGCCCTCAGAGCAATTGCCAGCAGTTCTATCGCCAGCGCAAACAGCAGTGGGGCGAGGGGACATCCCGGTCTCGTCCCCCGGTGCAGCCTGAAATATTCTGAAGTCATCCTGTTTGTCAATACACTAGCTACCAGAGCCCGGTACAGCAACCTAACCCAGACAACAAAGCCCCTTTCAAACCCGAACTGCTCCAGCACCTCCCATAAGTAATCCCACTCGACCCGGTCGAAGGCTTTTTTCGCGTCCATCGCAACCACTGCTTTAACTTCCCTACCTTCCGGGACTTGAGGGAGGGAACGGGAGTGTCCGTAGGAAACCGACACAGACTCAGGGGAACATGCAGACTCCGCACAGACAGTAACCCAAGCGGGAAGCGAACCCTGTTGAACAGGGCTGGTTTCAGCAGACATTGTGTCCCAGGAGCAGGTAGGGTTTGTACTGCTGGGGTAGAGATTGTGAGGGGTTTGATGGGGGTGTCTGGGGCATAACTTTGGGAGTTGGGGTGATTGCAGAGGGTTAAAGACAGATCGGTGACAGAGATGGGAAGGTGGTGGGGATGTGTGGTGGTGATCATCAAAAAGGGGTCAGTGATTGAGAAAGGAGGGTCAGTGATCATGTAGGTAGGGGTGGTCATACCATGGGAGCTTCCTGCTAAGGAGGTTCTGTTGCGGCAGGGGCCCAGTCACAAGGTGAGAGAAACAGGTTATCTGGGGGTTTGGGAGAAAGCACTCCGGCTCCTCAAGGCCCATGAGGTGTACTGGAAGGGCAAAGCAGTCCTCGCCTACTTTTAGCTGGTGGCTTTTCAAGGCCCAATAAACTTATTTGGCCAAGTTTAAATTTTAAATGGAGCCAGAATATGAGTCTGCAGCCTCATTAATAAATAAAAATGAGTAACTCACCTCCTAGAACAGATTGGTTAACTTTCACAGAGTTAAAGAGTCATAATCGCACAGCAAGAAGTTATTCAGCCCATCAAATCCTTGCTGGGTCTTTGTGGAACAATCCAATAAGTCCCAATGTTCCCTTAAATACTGATCCAAAATCCTGTTGAAGTTATTTGTTGTTTCCACTTCTGCCGCATTGCTGAGCAGAGAGTTCCAGGTCATTATGACTCGTTGTGAAAAAAAAGGTTCTTCCTCACATCCAACCCGCCGATAGATTTTGCCTTAAGGGCAGAATTTTGCTGTCCAAAACGTGGTGAGAACAGAGGATGCATCTATTAAAACCGAAAATGGGTATATTTGAGGTGGTTTGGTTTGGGTTTGAGATATTTTAAATTTCCACATCCCACTCAACCCAGACCCATCCATTTGTTTTTTTTTAGATAAAATTTGCCTCAAAAGATTTGATTGCCATTTGTCTGCTGTGGCTGACCTTAACTTCTTTTTCACAATAGCATTGCTAATAGCGCCTTCTGCAATGGTAGTTGTTATTGCAATTAAACATCAAATCAAACACAGGACATAAATAAGTTTAAAACTTTGAGTTAACTGACCTGCCCGAAAAGCTTGATAAACTCTTATTCAATCCATCTTTAGCCTGATACATCAATATCTGCAGCACATTGTCCATTTTGCACAATTAGATGGACAATCTCCAACTTTTGTGACCTACTTTGGGAGCACATCATTGAAGATGTATAGCTCTTGAGCAATCATAGAAAAGTTAAGGTTGTAATGATTACACAAGACATGGACATCAGACTCAATGACTGTCTTTTCATTTCTTGACAGACATATATTAGGGTACAAACTTTCAAGTTAGGTCACAATATACAAAATCTGATAAGATCGAGCTTGTTTGTTGACTTCCCCGACTTAAATGCTCTCTTTTCCATGCATTTGTGAATCTTTGCTGTCGGTGTCTTCATCAGCCTGCATTGGTTCCTCATTGTTGGATCCAATAAGATTATGGGCAACTCCCTGAGACTGACAAGAAGCATTGCTGTTGTGATCACAGTTATATGCTAGTGCAGCTTCTTGCTTGACAACATTGCTAAGAGCTCAAAGTTATGCCAGTAAGACTCAAACTGCTACAAATGTTGCTGCTGCTGGTTGTAAAACTGAAAATGACAACACTTTGAGTTTGTCACATCTGAATGCTTGGAGATTTTCAATGGGTTATCATCGTTTTTAATTTGGTTTTAAAAGGCACTTGCCGAATGGTTTTTCCAAAACCATTTATCACAAGGAGGTAAATTTCATATGCTCTTTAAAATTTTGGTTAAACATGCTGAGCACTGATATTTGAGTCGTGTTTCGCCGGGTTGTTAATGAGGTCAGGGATTTTAAATAGCCGGGTGTCAAACATTGGGGAGGTTTGATGCTCTTGTTGTCCCACACCTGCATAAAACCCATTCGCAAGTAACCATGTTTCTCATCCATGATGTTTGGCTGTTGGGTACAAGGGAATGGTTCCGGGGATGGCATAGCCTTGGACCTCAACGTGCCAGGTCAAGGGATAGCTCTGAAACTAGTGATGCTCTGCCCGATGGTACAATATCTAACTTTCCGGCACATGTTATGTCATTCTGGGGGAGGGTAGAGTTGAGTGGCCAGATGTGTATTCTCTGGGGAATGCCGACCACAGTTGTGCCTATTTACTGATGTGTAAGGGTTGTCTTCTGGGTGGCCAGAAGGGCAATAAACAACTACTAATGGCTCTTGCATGTTGAAACCAGACAGAAGAGACTGTGTCATGCTGGAGCCCAGGATCCAATAAGCAGCAGTCTAAACACTCACGACTTTTAGTATAACTCAGACATCTGACACCAAGAGTTCTATAGAGATATCCTGAAGTAACTGTACGCTTCATTGTAGATCAGTTCTGTAAACTACACAAATATAGGCAATGGACTCATGCACCACCCACAAGATCCAGCAGGTTGTCTGTCACATAATCTAATGACTTTGGGAAACATTATTTGCACTCTGCAGCTGAGCAAAGGTGCCAGTCCAGGCTCCTACTTATTCTCTGCCACCACCACCATCTAGTTCTCTCATTCATGTTCCGTGCAAAGCCCAGTGCATCATCCTCAAACTGACTTTGGGGATGGATGTAAATCCGCTGGTGATAGAGAAGGAGTGAATGATACAGGGTGCTGTGAGGTGCGATCATTAATTTTGGGGTTCACTGTAATAGCTTAAAAAGAGGAAGACATGTTTGCATGATAACTGCAACAAAACACTTTCAAACTAATGCTCCATAGCTAATGACATGGCAATAGGAGTGTGTGTGTGTGTGTGTGTGACATGGCAATGGGTGTGTGTGTGTGTTACATGGCAATGAGAGTGTGTGTGTGACATGGCAATGGGAGTGTGTGTGTGACATGGCAATGAGAGTGTGTGTGTGACATGGCAATGGGAGTGTGTGTGTGACATGGCAATGGGAGTGTGTGTGTGACATGGCAATGTGAGTGTGTGTGTGACATGGCAATGGGAGTGTGTGTGTGACATGGCAATGGGTGTGTGTGTGTGACATGGCAATGGGAGTGTGTGTGTGTGTGTGTGTGACATGGCAATGGGGGTGTGTGTGTGACATGGCAATGGGAGTGTGTGTGTGTGTGTGTGTGACATGGCAATGGGGGTGTGTGTGTGACATGGCAATGGGAGTGTGTGTGTGACATGGCAATGGGAGTGAGTGTGTGTGTGACATGGCAATGGGGGTGTGTGTGTGACATGGCAATGGGAGTGTGTGTGTGTGTGACATGGCAATGGGTGTGTGTGTGTGTGACATGGCAATGAGAGTGTGTGTGTGACATGGCAATGGGAGTGTGTGTGTGACATGGCAATGGGAGTGTGTGTGTGACATGGCATTGTGAGTGTGTGTGTGACATGGCAATGGGAGTGTGTGTGTGACATGGCAATGGGTGTGTGTGTGTGACATGGCAATGGGAGTGTGTGTGTGTGTGTGTGTGACATGGCAATGGGAGTGTGTGTGTGACATGGCAATGGGAGTGTGTGTGTGTGTGTGTGTGACATGGCAATGGGGGTGTGTGTGTGACATGGCAATGGGAGTGTGTGTGTGTGTGACATGGCAATGGGGGTGTGTGTGTGACATGGCAATGGGAGTGTGTGTGTGACATGGCAATGGGAGTGAGTGTGTGTGTGACATGGCAATGGGGGTGTGTGTGTGACATGGCAATGGGAGTGTGTGTGTGTGTGACATGGCAATGGGTGTGTGTGTGTGTGACATGGCAATGAGAGTGTGTGTGTGACATGGCAATGGGAGTGTGTGTGTGACATGGCAATGGGAGTGTGTGTGTGACATGGCAATGTGAGTGTGTGTGTGACATGGCAATGGGAGTGTGTGTGTGACATGGCAATGGGTGTGTGTGTGTGACATGGCAATGGGAGTGTGTGTGTGTGTGTGTGTGACATGGCAATGGGAGTGTGTGTGTGACATGGCAATGGGAGTGTGTGTGTGTGTGTGTGTGACATGGCAATGGGAGTGTGTGTGTGACATGGCAATGGGGGTGTGTGTGTGACATGGCAATGGGAGTGTGTGTGTGACATGGCAATGGGAGTGAGTGTGTGTGTGACATGGCAATGGGGGTGTGTGTGTGACATGGCAATGGGAGTGTGTGTGTGTGTGACATGGCAATGGGGGTGTGTGTGTGACATGGCAATGGGAGTGTGTGTGTGACATGGCAATGGGAGTGTGTGTGTGACATGGCAATGGGGGTGTGTGTGTGTGTGACATGGCAATGGGGGTGTGTGTGTGACATGGCAATGGGAGTGTGTGTGTGACATGGCAATGGGGGTGTGTGTGTGTGTGACATGGCAATGGGGGTGTGTGTGTGACATGGCAATGGGAGTGTGTGTGTGACATGGCAATGGGAGTGTGTGTGTGACATGGCAATGGGAGTGTGTGTGTGTGTGACATGGCAATGGGGGTGTGTGTGTGACATGGCAATGGGAGTGTGTGTGTGACATGGCAATGGGAGTGAGTGTGTGTGTGTGTGACATGGCAATGGGAGTGTGTGTGTGACATGGCAATGGGAGTGTGTGTGTGACATGGCAATGGGAGTGTGTGTGTGACATGGCAATAGGAGTGTGTGTGTGTGTGACATGGCAATAGGAGTGTGTGTGTGTGTGTGACATGGCAATGGGAGTGTGTGTGTGTGTGTACTTGTGTGTCTCTGATACACCAGGAAGGAGGCCATTCGGCCCATTGTGCCTGGGCAGGCTCCTTGAAAGACCGACTCATATCCGACTGCCCTGATCCTTCCCAGCAGTCATTTCTTTCCAACACAAGTATTTATCCAATTCCCCCCTCCTGAGATTTATTATTAAATCTGCTTCCACCACTCTTTCAGCCAATCCAGATCCATTTTTTCTTCATGTCACCTCTGATTCTTTTCCCAAACACCTTCAGACGGGATAGTGAGTGGAACAAGGAGAACAGGAATAGGATGATTCTGACCAGCAACGTGGGAAAGACGTTAAGCTTCACCCTGGCCGACTGCCTCTATTGATTTCAGGTGCAAGTCAAAGGGGAAGTTTGTCAGAATGGGGAGGGGGGAGACTGAAGGAAGGTGGGGAAACCACAAGAGAGGAGAGGGGAGGTAAAATAAAAGAAGAACACAGCTGATCCAAAGGGGGGAGGAAGGAAGGGGGGGGGGTGGACAACGGGGAAGGGGGAGGAACTATAGACCGATCCAGAGGGCAGCAAAATGTACATCGGGTCAGTTACACGAAGGACAAAATAAACCTCTCTGTAAAATAAAGTAAATTAGCACGGGAAATAAAAATGTGATGAGTATACAACTCTTTATAAATATGAGAAATGCCAATAAAAAGATTTTTTTTTAAAAGAATGGATTCAGACAGGGTTGTTTTCAGGCTTACCTTTTTTCATCCTGCAATGCATATCTTTTGTGGAATCTGAGTCATAAAGCTGAGGTATTGGATATTTGAGAAGCACAGAAGAATGAGATGCAAAATATCCACCCTACACATCAGCCCGGATTGCGATGGAATACTCTCCACTTGCCTGGATGAGTGCTGCTCCAACAACACTCAAAAAGCTTGACACCATCTAGGACAAAGTAGTCCACTTGATTGGCACTTCATTCACCACCTTGAATATTCACTCCCTCTACAATCGACATACAGTTGGAGCAGTGTGTGCCACATACAAGATGCACTGCAGCAACTCGGCCAGGTTTCTTCAACAGCATCTTCCAAACCCCCAACCTCTGCCACTTGGAAGGAAAAGGGCAGTAAATGCATGGGGGCACCACTGCCTGCAAGTTCCCCTCCAAGCCACACACCATCCTGACTTGGAACTATATCGCAAGACATCCCTCATCACAATGCAGAGAATCTTATTGTCTGATGTTGCATTCCAGGTGTTTTTCACATCCAACAAACTCTTTCTTCCTCAGCAACCATATGCTGCTTTGTCCATTACCTCTTGTGGGAGGGTTTTTACAGTCCCAAAATAGGGAACCTTCCTTGACGATCTTTTTACAAAAACACCTCTAATTCATCATCAGACAATGAAGGTGCTCTGCATTGTGATGAGGTATGTCTAGTTCTAATCCCGCCAAGAGATAGGAAATCCCCTTAAATACTAACTACAGTCTTTAAAAGCTGTAACAGTCAATTATTTCCTGTACCAGTGATCTCGACTAACAGTATGCTGTACATAATTAACATTGGAAGGGATTGGAAGGCCAATGGTGGGCAGCCTCGGCCACCGCAAAACACCCGCGGGGGGAGCAGAAAATCCCACCCACTGTGTCCATAGCTGGAAAATATAGATAGACACTGACCACTCGGTCCCGAGTTACTGACCATGATCCGATCATGGCCTCTGCCACCTCCGCCGAGGCCCGGTTGACATCTGTGGGTGACAACCTCCTTCCCACTTCTGGGAACAGCGTGCCCCACCTCTCCTCCATGGCATCCAGTAAAAGCTTGAGCTCTGTATCCGTGAATCTCGGGGCCTGCTTTGGAATTGCACTAGTGCCAAGTGGTGGGAATGCTGTCACATTAGCATGTCCTAAATGGCTCCGGCAGTCACGCCCCCATCAGGACCGGGGAACACCTCCCATTCAGTCCTGGTGTCTACACTTAGCCTCTCAAACAGAGAATTCTGCCCCTTGTTCTTTGCTTCCTGACTTGATTCTCTAAATTGGGGAATTGTGGTCCCTGTGACATCACACTGTCGGGTATGATGCTATTGTGACAGAGTTCCGTGTTGTCACGGTACCCACCATGTTTGTTTACATCATCCCGCATCACCCATTTCCATAGTTACCCAGTTTAACTCGCTGTTGACAGAATCTTTCCCATTGATTTGGTGTTCTACCTGCCAATTGCTCAGACAGAAAACGATTGCTAAGCGTGAACATTATACCCAGGCACTCAGAACAATGATCGTGACTACGTGGATTATATATTGTTGGGCAAATGGTAAAATACATGGAGCAGTTCGCTCCGTTTCTGTCGCAAAAATTGATGAAGTGAATACTGTCGAAATTGAAGAAATTATCCCCGGTGGAGATCAGGCACAATATGTCAACGGTAAAAATACCTCAGCTGCTGTTGTGTCTGCAGAGGAGATCGAAGTTGGAACCGAACGAGGAGCTGTCGATAGCTGGGGATCCAGGTAGCTAGGAGCTGGGGGATCCAGCATCAGCTCAATTTGACACGATTGGTGGAACAGATAGAGGAGGATTTCAAGAGATGGGATTTGTTGCCGCTCTCCCTGGCGGGTAGGGTGCAGTCGGTCAAGATGACGGTCTTCCCGAGGCTCCTGTTTGTGTTCCAGTGCCTGCCCATCCTAATCCCCAAGGCTTTTTCTAAATGGGTAAGCAGGAGCATCATGGGATTCGTATGGGCGAATAAGACTCCGAGGGTGAAGACGGCGTTTTTGGGGCGTAGCAGAGACAGAGGGGGGCTGACGCTGCCGAATCTATGTGGCTATTATTGGGCAGCTGATTTGGGGATGATCCGTAAGTGGGTGATGGAGGGGGAGAGGGCGTCGTGGAAGAGGCTAGAGGTGGTGTCTTGTGTGGGTACGAGTCTGGGGGCACTGGTGACTGCACCGTTGCTGCTCCAGCCGGCAAGGTACACCACGAGTCCGGTGGTGGTGGCATCTCTGAAGATCAGGGAGCAGTGGAGGCGACATAGGGGCAAGGTGAGGGCCTCGGTCTGGTCCCCGATATGAGGGAACCACAGGTTTGTCCCGGGTAGGATGGATGGGGGATTTCTGAGCTGGTATCGGGCAGGGATTTTAAAAATGGGGGACCTATTCATCGATGGGCCTTTGTGCAGCCTAGGGGCGCTAGAGGAGAAATTTGGGTTACTTCCCAGGAATGCATTTAGGTACATGCAAGTGAGGGCGTTTGTGAGCCAGCAGGTGAGGGTACTTCCACTGCTCCCAGCACGAAGGATTCAGGACAGGGTGATTTCGGGCGTATGGGTTGGAGAAGGCAAGGTCTCAGCGACCTATAAGGAACTTCAGGAAGTGGAGGAGGCCTCGGTGGAGGAATTAAAGGGCAAGTGGGAGGAGGAGCTCGGGGAGGAGCTGGATGAGGATCTGTGGGCTGATGCCCTGAGTCAGGTTAATTCGTCCTCCTCTTGTGCCAGGCTCAGCCTAATACAGTTCAAAGTTGTTCATAGGGTGCATATGACGGGGGCGAGGATGAGTAGGTTTTTTGGGGTGGAGGACAGGTGTGTGAGGTGCTCGGGGAGCCCAGCAAATCACACCCATATACTCTGGACGTGCCCGGCGCTGGAGGTGTTCTGGAGGGGCTTTGCGAGGACTATGTCCAAAGTGGTGAACACCCGGGTCAAGCCGATCTGGGGAATAGCATTATTCGGGGTATGGGACGAGCCGGGAGTGCAGGAGCCGAAAGAGGCCGGTGTTCTGGCCTTTGTGTCCCAGGTAGCCCGGCGGAGGATCCTACTAATGTGGAGGGATGCGAAGCCCCCAAGCTTGGAAGCTTGGATTAATGATATGGCTGGGTTCATCAAGCTGGAAAGGATAAAGTTTGCCTTGCGACGGTCTGTTCAGGGGTTCTTCAGACGGTGGCAACCGTTCCTAGACTTTCTAGCGGAACGTTTGGTGTAGGTCAACAGTAGCTGCATCCGGGGGGGGGGGGGGCTTTTGTTTAGGTTAGAGTGGAGCGTTTTCCTTGCTGGTGTCTTTATTTGTTAAATGGTGGTTATTGTATTTTGTTGGAAATACCATGTATAATTTTTGCTTGTTTTGTGCTTTACCTCTTTTTCTGTTTGGAGTGTTTGGTTGAAAATCGTTGAAAATTTGAATAAATATATTTGAAAAAAAAACTCTGGGTACGATCTACCAGCTGTGTTATGCCCGAACAGGAGCACCGTGCAGCCGGTAGATGTAGCTTCCCCCAGGCTTCCAGGCAGGTGATACACCTCATTAGATCTAACACGGTCTCGCACAGCGTCACGATCAGGATCTCACCCACAATGGGTGGGATTGAGCCTCGAACACTTAACTGGGTTTAAAACCCAGGATCTATCGGCTCCTGGCAGCTACCAGCCTCACCAGGGAAACCCCAGCCAGGTGCCGTTCAGTACTGGTCCACACAGACATGGGAAGCCCTGAGAAAGGGGGGGTCATCAGTGACTCCCTAGCCCATGGGGAGTTGTGGGATAACGCCATGTGTGTGAGGAGTGAGATTGCTCGTGGGTGGGGGAGCCTCAAGCTGACTTATAGAAATTGGGGCACCCTTTCCAAATGGTGGGCCGATCTGTGAGAAGCCAGTCAGGCCGGCGACTTCAGCTCCCCAGTGATGAAGATGATTCTCAGTGTGGGCTTGACCGGGGAGAATTCCCCAGGGCCCAGAAAAGTGACAAAATGTGGTTAAATTGCGGCGGAGAACTTGCCGACAGAGTCAGGGAGAAATTCACAACAAACCTGCCACAAATAACACTTTGAAACAGGGGCTGTTTAGCACAGGGCTAAATCGCTGGCTTTGAAAACAGACCAAGCAGGCCAGCAGCACGGTTCGATTCCTGTAACAGCCTCCCCCAACAGGCGCTGGAATGTGGCGACTAGGGGCTTTTCAGAGTAACTTCATTTTGAAGCCTACTCGTGACAATAAGCGATTTTCATTTCATTCATTTCATTTCATGCCCTCTCCTTCTCTTTCCACAGATGCTGCCGGACCTGCTCAATTTTTCCAGTTCTTTCTGTATCTATGTTAAATTTGTCTGTGGTGGCGGAACACTATTTACTGTCAAGGATAAAATAAATGTCCTTCCTCAGCCTTTGTGGATCATTTCAGTGGAAATGTGCTCTCCCAGGCTCAAAGAGCAACAGCCCACTGGAAGCAAAGTCTTGAGACCGGCCAGTCCAGCAGAAAGAAACCCTCCAACCCTCCCACTTCACCAAGTGTCAGAATGAACATGGTTCAGTCCTGGATGTGATTAACAGCAGCAACTGTAGCAGAATCCAACTCCTTCAATGACTTGAGAACTCGTTGGTGTCTCAGCAGGCTGGATAACTGAGTGAATCCCTTTCCACACTGAGAGCAGGTGAATGGCATCTCTCCGGTGTGAACTCGGTTCAGCACACTGGCTAAATCACTGGCTTTTAAAGCAGACCAAGGCAGGCCAGCAGCACAGTTCAATTCCCGTACCAACCTCCTGAACAGGCGCCGGAATGTGGCGAGTAGGGGCTTTTCACAGTAACTACAGTGACAATAGGTGATTTTCATTTCAGTGTAGATGATGTTCTAAACCTCTGTGTGCAGAGAGCAGCTGAATGGTCTCTCCCCAGTGTGAACTCGCTGGTATCTCAGCAGTTGGGATGAATGACTGAATCCCTTACCACACAGAGGGCAGGTCAATGGCTTCTCACCTGTGTGAACCCACTGATGTCTCAGCAGGATGGATGGCTAAGTGAATCCCCTCCCACACACACTGCAGGTGAACGGCCTCTCCCCGGAGTGAACTCTCTGGTGTGTCAGCAGGTTGGTTAATTGAGAGAATCTCTTCCCTCACAGAGCAGGTGAACGGTCTCTCCCCAGAGTGAACTCGCTGGTGTGTCAGCAGTTGGGGTGAATGACTGAATCCCTAACCACACTCAGAACAGATAGAACATAGATACAGGCAATTTAGCATGGCCAATCCACCTAACCCACACATCTTTGGACTGTGGGAGGAAACCGGAGCACCCGAAGGAAACCCACGCACACACGGGGAGGACGTGCAGACTCCGCACAGACAGTGACCCAAGCCGGAATCGAACCTGGGACCCTGGAGCTGTGAAGCATTTATGCTAACCACCATGCTACCGTGCTGCCCAAATGAATGTTCTCTCCCCAGTGTGAACACGTCGATGTGTTTCCAGCACCGATGGGGAGCAGAATCCCTTCCCACAGTCCCCACATTTCCACGGTTTCTTCATGGTGGCTCTCCAGGTTCGATGATCAGCTGAGTTATCCACACTGAACGTGAGTACGGTTTCTCCCCACTGTGAATAGTGTGATGTGTTTTCAGGCTGTGTAACTGGTTAAAGCTCTTTCCACAGTCAGTGAACTGGAACACTCTCACTCAGATGCCTGGGTCTTGGTAGATTTTTCAGCTCAGACTGATGTTTAAAGCCTTTTGAAGAAGACAGAACAGTAAAATTATTTTTCCTTCTTGATTGAAAGGCCGATGATAATCATGTCCTGATGAATCAAGTGACTGTCAGATCTTCATCTGAGATTTAATTTGAGATTTCTGTCTGCAAATCCTCACTTTCTGATGTCCTGTAAAATGAGTTTACAAAAGTCATCACTGTCAGCACAGTATAGAAATTAAGAACAGACAATTCTAGTTTCTCTGGAATATTCAGTCCTCTTTCATTCCTCAAAAACTGCAAATCTCCATCCCACACACTCACCCTCCATTCTCACACTGCTGTATCTAATATTCACCCTCACAATTCTCCTGAAAGTCTTTCTGCAGCTATGATAGCATAGTGGTTAGCACAGTTGCTTCACAGCTCCAGGGTCCCAGGTTTGATTCCTGGCTTGGGTCACTGTCTATGCGGAGTCTGCACATTCTTCCCGTGTCTGCGTAGGTTTCCTCCAGGTGCTCCGGTTTCCTACCACAGTCCAAAGAAGTGCAGGTTAGGTGGATTGGCCATGTTAAATTGGCCTTAGTGTTCAAAAAGGTTGGGTGGGGTTACTGGGTTACAGGGAGGGTGGAGGTGCGGGCTTGGGTAGGGTGCTCTTTCCAAGGACTGGTGCAGACTCAATGGGCTGAATTGCCTCCTTCTGCACTGTAAATTCTATGATTCTATGATATGTCTATATTACTGGACTAAAATTTTGGGTAATGTACAGAACTGTATGATTTTATTAGATATTTAGAGATGTTTGTGTGGTGGTGGTGGGGGGGGGGGGTGTGTGGCGGTGGTGGGGGGAGGTGGAGGGGGTGGTGGGGGGAGGGGGGGTTCAAGACTGCATGGGGTTGCTTCAAGGAAGAACTTTATTTTGGAGGAAGAGCTCTCGAACCTCCTGCCTCTGAAGTTGGTGGTAGCAGAGATGATTAAGAATTTTAAAATGAAATTAAATGGGTACATGAAGGAAATAAACTTTCAGGGGAACAGGGACTGGTTGTTTAGCTGTACAGAGTCGGAATGGACAAGCTATTAAATTGATTTGTTCTGTGCCATAATGGCTCTATGTCTGGAAATATGTACATAGCTTTAGTATTATATTACAAGACTAGAAATATTAGTTAATATACCTTATTACAGAACCAAAAATAATACATCTAATCTGTACCATATAACAACACTGGGCATATCTCGCCCATATTAACTTACTGTCCCCTTAAATGTCAGCCATCTCCAGGGGAATCCAGCCCCTTATCTGTGAACATTAGGAAAGAGACCATCCTTTTAGCCAGACAAATAAATGTGGGGCTGATTTAGCACAGGGCCCAATCGCTGGCTTTGAAAGCAGACTGAGGCAGGCCAGCTGCTCGGTTCAATTCCTGTACCAGCCTCCCCGAAAAGGTACTGGAATGTGGCGACATTACAGTAACTTCATTTGAAGCCTACTTGTGACAATAAGCGATTTCCATTTCATTTTTTCGTGTGTCAAGCTGAGGGACCAAAGGATATCAATGTCTTTAAGAGAGAGAGAGAGACCTGGGCCAAGCTTTCCAGAGTCTGCACCCTCCCTGGATTCACTTCCTTTCCCTTCAGTTGAGGTCAGAATGAGACAATAAATGGAAAGGGAAGAAAAGAAAGTGTTTTACTCACAGAGGTTGAAAACAGGAGGAAGGTTTAGTCTGTGTGAAGCTCAATTATCACTCACACAAAGCCCGCGCTCTGATTGGCTGGAGAACCAGAGTACCTCCCATTCTCAAACTTTTTTTATTGGTCAACATCTCAGCAGGGAGGTCAGGGGGCGGGCTCTTTCCCGCATGTGCTCATCTACCCCCCTTCCACAACCATTCCCCACCCATGGACATGCGCAGTCCCGGGCCGCCCGCCCGCGCGGCGGATAGAGCGGTTTCCCCAGCGTGGGGGAGCCTGGGAGCTACGAACGCCATTACTCATCCGGGGACCAGTCACCAAACCCATGGGATTGGGATGAAAAGTTGGGTGGGGAGCGCACTCACCCCACCCTGACACAAAGTACATGTCGGCAGTCACTGGATTTGATTGTGACGCCCCCCCTCTTAGCAAAATTTTTTTTAACTTCATGTGGAAACATTTAGGCACTGGGTGACATTGGGGAGAGCAATAGGTGAGAGTGAAACTGAACCCCAGAGTCAGCACCTTCAGGGAAGGAGAATTGGGTGGAAAGCAGGAGGAATGCAAGAGGGAGGATTGCGAGTGCGAGTGCACACCAATGCGAAGGCAAATGTACACCGAACGTGACGGCACACTGAGCACGAAGCCATACCGGGCACGAGCGCACATCGAGCGCAAAGCCATACTGAGGGCGAGTACACACTGATTGTGGCAGATCAACATCATGCCGAGTGCGAGGGACACCGAATGTGAGGGCCCTGTTCACTATGTATTTGTTTATTCTGTAATTGGTTCCCTCATGTCACTGTGATGCTGCAGTTATCCATTTGTACAACTACACTGTCGTGTATTGTAGTGTATTGAAGCCTGTAGAATGGCACGGTGCTGTCTCTTGGTGATTTACGGTTATTGTGGTATGCGGACTGTTCATGGACCAGGTTTCGTCTGTTTCTTTGCAATGGTGAAATGACAGTGATTTTGCAGTATTTTACCTATTTACTGTTTTATGTTGGTGTTTTGTATTTTGTTTTTATGTATACGGAAGAATTATTGAACAATTCAAGATGTAAAACTTGTCTGCAGGTTGTGTTTCTCTGAGTTTCTGTTGTTTTGGCTGTAACTCTGTTTCCAGACCTGGTGTTTTGTATGGTGACTGCCTTTTTCTAACTTTGCAGCCAGAACCTATCCAAGGTTGTACATTCCTGCTACCGGTTTGATGAAGGGCAGCAGTACCCTGCTGGAAGGGGTGGATTTTGGTTGGCATGCTGCCGGGCTGAAGGTGGAGGAGAGCTCAGTCTTGCAGTCTTTGAACTAGACGGGGTCGGGAGACCAGGTTTTGGTACTGTGGGAGAGGCCAGGCAGGGGCCCAATTGACTGTGTAATTCAGAGGTCTTATCAGGGTATCTCATAACCTACTGGTGACTCCTGTGTTTGTTTGTTTTAATATATTTTATTACAAACATGGATCAACGCAGGTTACAGCAAATAAACACCCCGGGAAACATACTTCCCAGCAATCAACTATACAATGTGTACAGATTTCCCCCCATTTTCACCCACCCCCCCCACGCCCCACCCCACGACAAACAGCCCCTCACACATAGTCACAAACATCCCCCACCTTTCCTCAAAGCCCACTGAAGAGCCCCTTAACTCATACTTTATATTTTCTAACCACAGGAAGTCATACGGGTCACACAACCAAGCCGCCATCCCCAATGGCCCTGCCGACCACCACTTCAGCAAAATTTGCTGCCGTGCAATCAGAGAGGTGAACGCCACAACATCGACTTTCGACATCTGCATGAAACCCAAAATATTGCCACCAAAGGGTCCCGGTCCACCTCCTCCTCCACAATCTTGGCTAAGACCGCGAACTCTCCTGCCCAGAATCTTCCCAATTTTTTGCAATCACAAAACATGTACACCTAATTCGCTGGCCCCCACCCACACCTCTCACACTGATCTGCTACCCCCTGGAAGAAGCCACTCATTCTCGCCTGAGTCATATGCACCCTGTGCATCACCTTAAACTGTTCAGGCACAACCTTGCACAAGAGGGGGTCCCGTTTATCCTATGCAGTGCCTCATTCCATTCTCCCCAATTGATCTCCCCTCCCAACTCTGCTTCCCATTTCTCCTTGATCTTCACCACCGACTCGCCTCTCTGCTCCCCCAGCCACTTGTATATATATCCCAAATTCTTCCCTCCACTTCCGCATCCTGAAGCAACAGCCGCACCAGTAGGGTGACCTGTGTTTGTGGCTGCTCCTTGTTTGGGGGCAATGCAGGGTGCTGATGTTTTTCTTTTGAACTGATGTTAGTCTCTGTGTAACTGGTGAGGAATTGTATGTTTGCTATCGTCTTATTGTTTTTCCCCCAGCAGCTGTGTGCTTACCAAATGTGGCCCCTGAAACAGGGGAGTTTGTGTGTGTTCAGCAAACGTGATAGTTTCACTTAGGTAAAAGATCAACCAAAATTGGGAACTATTCAAATTTTGATCAAAACCTAATTGCGAAAAACAATGTATTTAACAATTGAAATGAGTTCTTACTAATTACTGATAATGTCCGCCGGATGTTGCGTTGTAAGTTTCACAGGAGCCACAGTGAGAAGGTTGGTGGATTTTGTAAATTGGAAGTGACACATGAGCAGCTTGTTGGGCTGTTTCGTCTCACTGTCGATTTCATGTTCCAGCAAACGACAATCGGTGTTCTGATTGGCTGAAGATTTCTCTTATGTTCATTCTAAACATGGAAGTTTTTATATTTCTAATGAAAGCTCGGGCATGAATATAAAAGGTGAATGATATAGTGTCAGGCGGTATAGCTTTTGCGTGTCAGTTTCCCTGGTGGTCTAGTGGTTAGGATTCGGTGCTTTCACCACCGTGGCCCGGGTTCGATTCCCGGTCAGGGAATGATACATTATTGTTGTCCACAAAACTGTTCAACGAAGCTGTATCGCAGTTTCACAGAAAGGAGCTCAGCTGGAATCAGTTAATTGACATTTGTTATTTCGCGTGAGAGCTGGCAAAGTTACAAGTGCACAGGTCAACAATAAACACAGAGGCAGGAAGAAATGGGCTGTGATTGGTGCAAAGGAAGAGAGATTGTGAAGCAGCAGAAATCTGGCCGGTGTTGAGCCAGCTTTTATTGCTCACACAAACAAAATTATCTCCCAGATCTGGTTCCAAATCTTGGGTGTGATGACAAGAAAACTTCTAACTGAAATTATTCAGTCCATTGAGGTCACAGGAGCTGAATAAAACAGAAGAAGCTCAAAGGCAGTGCCACTCTCTGAGGAATTGTGGAAATGTTGCTGGGAGGTTAAGTGAGCTGAATATAAGCTACCTGCATGTTTCTGAGCCTGTGCTCGGTGTATTGGGAGGTTTTCTCCTGGTTGGAGTGTCCCCGGGATGGGCAGTAACCAGCAGATTGAAGCTGCAGTCTCCACGTTCTGCTGGCAGCGAGTGAATGGAGAGTTTGGGTAAAATCCAGCTGCTTGCCCCTCTCTCACCCACTGTGGAGCCGGGCAAGAATTAATCTCATTCAAACCTCCTGGAAGTGTAAATTTCACAAGGCTGTGAGATGACGTATTGTGCTAATGTTTAACAACAAATTGGAACGAGGAAGCTTTGCCTCATAGTTACAGATGAGTACGTTTTAATGTTCTGCACAGTATGAAACAGGGGAGTTTGTGTGTGTTCAGCAAACGCGATAGTTTCACTTAGGTAAAAAATCAACCAAAATTGGGAACTATTCAAATTTTGATCAAAAAGTAATTGCGAAAAACAATGTATTTAACAAATGAAATGAGTTCTTACTAATTACTGATAATGTCTGCCGGATGTTGCGTTGTAAGTTTCACAGGAGCCACAGTGAGAAGGTTGGTGGGTTTTGTAAATTGGAAGTGACACATGAGCAGCTTGTTGGGCTGTTTCGTCTCACTGTCGATTTCATGTTGCAGCAAACAGCAATCGATGTTGTGATTGGCTGAAGTTGTCACTTATGTTCATTCTAAACATGGAAGTTTGTATATTTCTAATGAAAACTCGGACATGAATATAAAAGGTGAATGATATAGTGTCAGGCGGTATAACTTTTGTGTGTCAGTTTCCCTGGTGGTCTAGTGGTTAGGATTCGGCGCTTTTACCGCCGTGGCCCGGGTTCGATTCCCGGTCAGGGAATGATAAATTATTGTTTTTTTAAAAATAATTTTTATTGAAAGAGTTTTTCCATACAGACATTTACCCCTACTAATTTTTAAATTATTTACAACACAATCCCTCTAGGCAAATATCCCTCCCTCGCCCGCCCTCATCGCGTGCACCATTCCCCCCCCCACCCCCCCCCCCAAGCAACAACTTAACAAACAAGGCAGCCTACAGTTTCAGACATGAGCAGCGAGCAGACTTGCCCGCGTTACAGTCGTGCATGTCCCCCCACGACCATTGTTCCCCCCCCCTCCCCTCCCCCCCCCTCCCCCCCCCCCTCCCCCCCCCCCCCCCCCCCCCCCCCCTCCCCGGGTTGCTGCTGCCACGACCCCGAACGCCTATCTCTGATCTAAAAAGTCAAGGAAAGGTTGCCACCGCCTGGAGAATCCCTGTACCGACCCTCTCAGGGCAAATTTGATCCTTTCTGGCTGAATATAGCTAGCCATATCGTTAATCCAAGTTTCAACGCTTGGAGGCCTCGCGTCCTTCCATTGAATTAATATCCTTCGTCGAGCCACTAGGGACGCAAAGGCCAGTATTCCGGCCTCCCTAGCCTCCTGTACCCCCGGTTCTACCCCGACCCCAAAGATCGCAAGCCCCCATCCTGGTTTGACCCTGGACCCCACCACCTTCGACACCGTCCTTGCCACCCCCTTCCAGAACCCTTCCAGCACCGGACATGCCCAGAACATATGCACATGGTTCGCTGGGCTTCCCAGACATCTGACACACCTGTCCTCACCCCCAAAGAACCGGCTCATCCTTGTCCCCGTCATGTGAGCTCTATGCAGCACCTTAAATTGAATGAGGCTCAGCCTCGCACACGAGGAGGAAGAATTGACCTTCTCCAGTGCATCCGCCCACGTCCCGTCTTCTATCTGCTCTCCCAGCTCCCCTTCCCACTTGGCTTTCAGCTCCTCCCCTGATGCTTCTTCCGCCTCCTGCATTATCTTGTAGATGTCCGATATCCTCCCCCCTCCGACCCAGACCCCCGAGAGCACCCTATCACTCGCCCCCTTACTGGGGAGCAGGGGGAACCCCTCCACCTGCCGCCTAGCAAATGCCTTCACTTGTAAATATCTGAACATGTTTCCCGGGGGAGCTCAAACTTCTCCTCCAGCCCTCCCAGGCTCGCAAACCTCCCCTCTATAAACAGGTCCTTCAGCTGCCGTATGCCCACCCTGTACCAGCTCTGAAATCCCCCGTCGATGTTCCCCGGGATGAATCTATGGTTCCCTCTTATTGGCGCCACCAACAGACCTCCCATTTCCCCCCTGTGTTGCCTCCACTGCCCCCATATCTTGAGGGTGGCCGCCACCACCGGGCTCGTGGTGTACCTCGTGGGGGGGAGCGGCCATGGTGCCGTTACTAGGGCCCCCAGGCTTGTGTTGCCACAGGACGCCCTCTCCATTCGTTTCCAAGCTGCCCCCTCCCCTTCCATCATCCACTTGCGCACCATCGACACATTTGCCGCCCAGTAATACCCCGAGAGATTGGGTAGTGCCAGCCCTCCACTGCCCCTACTCCGCTCCAAAAAGACCCTCCTCACCCTTGGGGTGCCGTGCGCCCACACGTAGCTCATGATGCTACTCGTCACCTTTTTGAAGAAGGCCCTAGGGAGGAAGATGGGCAAGCACTGAAATAAAAACAAGAACCTTGGGAGGACCGTCATTTTGATTGACTGCACCCTCCCCGCCAGCGACAGCGGTACCATGTCCCACCTCTTAAATTCCTCCTCCATCTGTTCCACCAGCCTGGAAAAGTTCAACTTGTGGAGGGTCCCCCAGTTCCTTGCCACCTGCACCCCTAAGTACCTAAAGCTCTTTCCTGCTCGCTTGAAGGGGAGTCTCCCAATTCCCTCTCCCTGGTCCCCCGGGTGTATCACAAAAACCTCGCTTTTGCCCAAATTTAGTTTGTACCCCGAAAAGTCCCCAAACTCTGCTAATAGTTCCATTATCTCCGGCATTCCCCCTTCTGGGTCTGCCACGTACAGCAGTAGATCATCCGCATACAGCGATACCCGATAGAACATAGAACATAGAACAGTACAGCACAGAACAGGCCCTTCGGCCCTCGATGTTGTGCCGAGCAATGATCACCCTACTTAAACCCACGTAACCCGTATACCCGTAACCCAACAATCCCCCCATTAACCTTACACTACGGGCAATTTAGCATGGCCAATCCACCTAACCTGCACATCTTTGGACTGTGGGAGGAAACCAGAGCAAACCCACGCACACACGGGGAGGACGTGCAGACTCCACACAGACAGTGACCCAGCCGGGAATCGAACCTGGGACCACTGGAGCTGTGAAGCATTGATGCTAACCACCATGCTACCGATGTTCCTCCCCTCCCCTAGTCAGTCCTCTCCACCCCCCTGAACCCCTCAGTGCCATCGCCAACAGTTCAATCGCCAGTGCGAAAAGTAAGGGGGATAGGGGACATCCCTGCCTGGTCCCTCGGTGGAGCCCGAAATACTCCGACCTCCTCCCGTTTGTCACTACACTCGCCGTCGGGGCCGAGTAGAGCAACTTCACCCACTTAATAAACCCTTCCCCAAACCCAAACCGTTCCAACGTCTCCCACAGGTACTCCCACTCCACCCTATCGAATGCCTTCTCCGCGTCCAGCGCTACCACTATCTCAGCCTCCCCCTCCACTGCCGGCATCATAATTACATTCAGCAATCTCCGCACGTTCGTGTTGAGCTGCCGCCCCTTCACGAACCCCGTCTGGTCCTCATGGATTACCCCTGGCACACAATCCTCTATTCTAGCTGCCAGGATCTTTGCCAGCAACTTGGCATCCACGTTCAGAAGCGAGATAGGCCTGTAGGACCCGCACTGCACGGGGTCTTTATCCCGCTTCAATATCAGGGAGATCAGAGCCTGCGACATTGTCGGGGGCAGAACCCCCCCCTCTCGCGCCTCATTAAAGGCTCGTACCAGTACCGGTCCCACCAAGTCCACATTTTTCTTATAGAATTCCACCGGGAACCCATCTGGCCCCGGCGCCTTCCCCGCCTGCATCTGACCTATTCCCTTGACTAGCTCCTCTAGCCCTATTGGCGCCCCCAGCCCTTCTACCAGCCCCTCCTGGACCCTTGGGAACCACAATTTGTTTAGGAAGTCCTCCATTCCCCCTCTCCTCGTCGGCGGCTCAGACCGATACAACTCCTTGTAAAAATCCCTGAAGACCCCGTTCACTTCTTGCCCCTTCTGCACTACCTTCCCGCCCCTCTCCTTCACTCCCCCAATCTCCCTAGCCGCATCTCGTTTGCGAAGCTGGTGTGCCAGCATCCTGCTCGCCTTTTCCCCATACGCATAGACCGCGCCCTGCGCCCTTCTCCACTGCGTCTCTGCCTTCCTGGTGGTCAGCAGGTCGAACTTGGCCTGCAGGCTGCGCCGTTCTCCCAGCAGCCCCTCCTCTGGTGCCTCCGCATATCTCCTATCCACTTCCAATAGCTCCCCCACCAGCCTCTCCCCCTCCTGCCTCTCCTTTCTTTCTCTGTGTGCCCTTATGGAGATCAGCTCTCCCCTGATCACTGCCTTCAGGGCCTCCCAGACCATCCCCACCTGCACCTCACCCGTGTCATTCAAGTCCAGATAGCTCTCAATGCTCTTCCGGACCCTTTTACACACCTCGTCGTCCGCTAACAGCCCCACATCCAGCCGCCACAGCGGGCGCTGGTCCCGCGCCTCCCCCATTTCCACATCCACCCAATGTGGTGCATGATCAGAGATCGCAATGGCCGAGTACTCAGCTTCCCGTACCCTCGGGATCAGCCCCCTGCTCAACACGAAGAAATCGATTCTGGAGTACACTCTATGGACGTGGGAGAAAAAGGAATACTCCCTCGCCCTCGGCCTACCAAACCTCCATGGGTCTACTCCTCCCATCTGCTCCATGTACCCCCTCAGCACTTCTGCCGCTGCCGGCCTCCTATTGGTCCTTGAGCTCGATCTGTCTAGCCCGGGGTCCAGCACTGTGTTAAAGTCCCCCCCCATGATCAAGCCCCCTGCCTCCAGTCCCGGAATGAGGCCCAATAGGCGCCTCATAAAACCCGCGTCATCCCAGTTCGGGGCATATACGTTGACCATCACCACTTTCTCCCCCTGCAGCTTACCCTTCACCATCACATACCTACCCTCCTTATCCGCCACTACCTCCTCCGCCACGAACGACACCCTCTTTCCCACCAGAATCGCCACCCCCCGGTTCTTTGCGTCCAATCCAGAGTGGAACACCTGTCCCACCCACCCCCTTCTCAGGCGAACCTGGTCCACTACCTTCAAATGGGTCTCCTGTAACATTGCTACATCAGCCTTCAGTCCCTTCAGGTGTGAGAATACCCTTGATCTCTTGACCGGCCCATTCAGCCCCTCACGTTCCAAGTGATCAGCCGGGTCGCGGGACGAACCGCCCCCTTCCCCTGCCGATTAGCCATGTCCTGTTCCCTGCTCGCCCCGGGTCGACCCGCCCCTTCTGACCCGCTCCCCATGGCGATGGCCCCCTCCCCCCACCCCTCCAGTCCTCCACTTCCCGTTCCTGGTCTTTCCAGCAGCAACCCGGTGTCCCTCCCTAACCCCCCTCCCCCCCCCCCCCCCCCCCCCCCCAGGCTAGGACCCCTCCGAGCCGCGATGTACTCTCCATCGTACTCCCGTAAGTCAGCTGGTTTACGCTGACCCGGCAGCTCCTGCCACACTCCGACTCCTCCCGGCTCGGGGGGGGGGGGGCCTCCCCCCCCTTGCCACTCCTCCCTGGCCCCGCTCCAACGCGGGAAACGTCGCCATTGCTAGCCACGCCCCGCGCTCCTCCCCTCCCCCCTCCTCTGCCCCGCGCGCGGGAAAACAGAGGAAAGCCCGCGCTTTCGCCCTGCCACACCCCACCCCGCCATCTTCAGTTCGATAAATTATTGTTGTCCACAAAACTGTTCAACGAAGCTGTATCGCAGTTTCACAGAAAGGAGCTCTGCTAGAATGAGTTAATTGACAGTTGTAGTTTCGCGTGAGAGCTGGCAAAGTTACAAATGCACAGTTCAACAATAAACACAGAGGCAGGAAGAAATGGGCCGTGATTACCTGCAAACGAAGAGAGATTATGAAGCAGCAGAAATCTGGCCGGTGTTGAGCCAGCTTTTATTGCTCACACAAACAAAATTATCTCCCAGACTGGTTCCAAACCTTGGGTGTGATGACAAGAAAACTTCTAACTGAAATTATTCAGTCCATTGAGGTCACAGGAGCTGAATAAAACAGAAGAAGCTCAAAGGCAGTGCCACTCTCTGAGGAATTGTGGAAATGTTGCTGGGAGGTTAAGTGAGCTGAATATAAGCTACTTGCATGTTTCTGAGCCTGTGCTCGGTGTATTGGGAGGTTTTCTCCTGGTTGGAGTGTCCCCGGGATGGGCAGTAACCAGCAGATTGAAGCAGCAGTCTCCACATTCTGCTGGCAGCGAGTGAATGGAGAGTTTGGGTAAAATCCGGCTGCTTGCCCCTCTCTCACCCACTGTGGAGCCGGGCAAGAATTAATCTCCTTCAAACCTCCTGGAAGTGTAAATTTCACAAGGCTGTGAGATGACGTATTTTGCTAATGTTTAACAACAAATTGGAACGAGGAAGCTTTGCCTCATAGTTACAGATGAGTACGTTTTAATGTTCTGCACAGTATGAAACAGGGGAGTTTGTGTGTGTTCAGCAAACGCGATAGTTTCACTTAGGTAAAAAATCAACCAAAATTGGGAACTATTCAAATTTTGATCAAAACGTAATTGCGAAAAACAATGTATTTAACAAATGAAATGAGTTCTTATTAATTACTGATAATGTCCGCCGGATGTTGCGTTGTAAGTTTCACAGGAGCCACAGTGAGAAGGTTGGTGGGTTTTGTAAATTGGAAGTGACACATGAGCAGCTTGTTGGGCTGTTTCGTCTCACTGTCGATTTCATGTTCCAGCAAACGGCAATCGGTGTTGTGATTGGCTGAAGATGTCACTTATGTTCATTCTAAACATGGAAGTTTGTATATTTCTAATGAAAACTCGGACATGAATATAAAAGGTGAATGATATAGTGTCAGGCGGTATAACTTTTGTGTGTCAGTTTCCCTGGTGGTCTAGTGGTTAGGATTCGGCGCTTTCACCGCCGTGGCCCGGGTTCGATTCCCGGTCAGGGAATGATAAATTATTGTTGTCCACAAAACTGTTCAACGAAGCTGTATCGCAGTTTCACAGAAAGGAGCTCTGCTAGAATGAGTTAATTGACAGTTGTAGTTTCGCGTGAGAGCTGGCAAAGTTACAAATGCACAGTTCAACAATAAACACAGAGGCAGGAAGAAATGGGCCGTGATTACCTGCAAACGAAGAGAGATTATGAAGCAGCAGAAATCTGGCCGGTGTTGAGCCAGCTTTTATTGCTCACACAAACAAAATTATCTCCCAGACTGGTTCCAAACCTTGGGTGTGATGACAAGAAAACTTCTAACTGAAATTATTCAGTCCATTGAGGTCACAGGAGCTGAATAAAACAGAAGAAGCTCAAAGGCAGTGCCACTCTCTGAGGAATTGTGGAAATGTTGCTGGGAGGTTAAGTGAGCTGAATATAAGCTACTTGCATGTTTCTGAGCCTGTGCTCGGTGTATTGGGAGGTTTTCTCCTGGTTGGAGTGTCCCCGGGATGGGCAGTAACCAGCAGATTGAAGCTGCAGTCTCCACGTTCTGCTGGCAGCGAGTGAATGGAGAGTTTGGGTAAAATCCGGCTGCTTGCCCCTCTCTCACCCACTGTGGAGCCGGGCAAGAATTAATCTCCTTCAAACCTCCTGGAAGTGTAAATTTCACAAGGCTGTGAGATGACGTATTTTGCTAATGTTTAACAACAAATTGGAACGAGGAAGCTTTGCCTCATAGTTACAGATGAGTACGTTTTAATGTTCTGCACAGTATGAAACAGGGGAGTTTGTGTGTGTTCAGCAAACGCGATAGTTTCACTTAGGTAAAAAATCAACCAAAATTGGGAACTATTCAAATTTTGATCAAAACGTAATTGCGAAAAACAATGTATTTAACAAATGAAATGAGTTCTTATTAATTACTGATAATGTCCGCCGGATGTTGCGTTGTAAGTTTCACAGGAGCCACAGTGAGAAGGTTGGTGGGTTTTGTAAATTGGAAGTGACACATGAGCAGCTTGTTGGGCTGTTTCGTCTCACTGTCGATTTCATGTTCCAGCAAACGGCAATCGGTGTTGTGATTGGCTGAAGATGTCACTTATGTTCATTCTAAACATGGAAGTTTGTATATTTCTAATGAAAACTCGGACATGAATATAAAAGGTGAATGATATAGTGTCAGGCGGTATAACTTTTGTGTGTCAGTTTCCCTGGTGGTCTAGTGGTTAGGATTCGGCGCTTTCACCGCCGTGGCCCGGGTTCGATTCCCGGTCAGGGAATGATAAATTATTGTTGTCCACAAAACTGTTCAACGAAGCTGTATCGCAGTTTCACAGAAAGGAGCTCTGCTAGAATGAGTTAATTGACAGTTGTAGTTTCGCGTGAGAGCTGGCAAAGTTACAAATGCACAGTTCAACAATAAACACAGAGGCAGGAAGAAATGGGCCGTGATTACCTGCAAACGAAGAGAGATTATGAAGCAGCAGAAATCTGGCCGGTGTTGAGCCAGCTTTTATTGCTCACACAAACAAAATTATCTCCCAGACTGGTTCCAAATCTTGGGTGTGATGACAAGAAAACTTCTAACTGAAATTATTCAGTCCATTGAGGTCACAGGAGCTGAATAAAACAGAAGAAGCTCAAAGGCAGTGCCACTCTCTGAGGAATTGTGGAAATGTTGCTGGGAGGTTAAGTGAGCTGAATATAAGCTACCTGCATGTTTCTGAGCCTGTGCTCGGTGTATTGGGAGGTTTTCTCCTGGTTGGAGTGTCCCCGGGATGGGCAGTAACCAGCAGATTGAAGCTGCAGTCTCCACGTTCTGCTGGCAGCGAGTGAATGGAGAGTTTGGGTAAAATCCAGCTGCTTACCCCTCTCTCACCCACTGTGGAGCCGGGCAAGAATTAATCTCATTCAAACCTCCTGGAAGTGTAAATTTCACAAGGCTGTGAGATGACGTATTGTGCTAATGTTTAACAACAAATTGGAACGAGGAAGCTTTGCCTCATAGTTACAGATGAGTACGTTTTAATGTTCTGCACAGTATGAAACAGGGGAGTTTGTGTGTGTTCAGCAAACGCGATAGTTTCACTTAGGTAAAAAATCAACCAAAATTGGGAACTATTCAAATTTTGATCAAAAAGTAATTGCGAAAAACAATGTATTTAACAAATGAAATGAGTTCTTACTAATTACTGATAATGTCCGCCGGATGTTGCGTTGTAAGTTTCACAGGAGCCACAGTGAGAAGGTTGGTGGGTTTTGTAAATTGGAAGTGACACATGAGCAGCTTGTTGGGCTGTTTCGTCTCACTGTCGATTTCATGTTGCAGCAAACAGCAATCGATGTTGTGATTGGCTGAAGTTGTCACTTATGTTCATTCTAAACATGGAAGTTTGTATATTTCTAATGAAAACTCGGACATGAATATAAAAGGTGAATGATATAGTGTCAGGCGGTATAACTTTTGTGTGTCAGTTTCCCTGGTGGTCTAGTGGTTAGGATTCGGCGCTTTTACCGCCGTGGCCCGGGTTCGATTCCCGGTCAGGGAATGATAAATTATTGTTTTTTTAAAAATAATTTTTATTGAAAGAGTTTTTCCATACAGACATTTACCCCTACTAATTTTTAAATTATTTACAACACAATCCCTCTAGGCAAATATCCCTCCCTCGCCCGCCCTCTCGCGTGCACCATTCCTCCCCCCACCCCCCCCCCCAAGCAACAACTTAACAAACAAGGCAGCCTACAGTTTCAGACATGAGCAGCGAGCAGACTTGCCCGCGTTACAGTCGTGCATGTCCCCCCACGACCCTTGTTCCCCCCCCCTCCCCTCCCCCCCCCCCCTCCCCTCCCCCCCCCTCCCCTCCCCCCCCCCTCCCCCCCCCCCCTCCCCGGGTTGCTGCTGCCACGACCCCGAACGCCTATCTCTGATCTAAAAAGTCAAGGAAAGGTTGCCACCCGCCTGGAGAATCCCTGTACCGACCCTCTCAGGGCAAATTTGATCCTTTCTGGCTGAATATAGCTAGCCATATCGTTAATCCAAGTTTCAACGCTTGGAGGCCTCGCGTCCTTCCATTGAATTAATATCCTTCGTCAAGCCACTAGGGACGCAAAGGCCAGTATTCCGGCCTCCCTAGCCTCCTGTACCCCCGGTTCTACCCCGACCCCAAAGATCGCAAGCCCCCATCCTGGTTTGACCCTGGACCCCACCACCTTCGACACCGTCCTTGCCACCCCCTTCCAGAACCCTTCCAGCACCGGACATGCCCAGAACATATGCACATGGTTCGCTGGGCTTCCCAGACATCTGACACACCTGTCCTCACCCCCAAAGAACCGGCTCATCCTTGTCCCCGTCATGTGAGCTCTATGCAGCACCTTAAATTGAATGAGGCTCAGCCTCGCACACGAGGAGGAAGAATTGACCTTCTCCAGTGCATCCGCCCACGTCCCGTCTTCTATCTGCTCTCCCAGCTCCCCTTCCCACTTGGCTTTCAGCTCCTCCCCTGATGCTTCTTCCGCCTCCTGCATTATCTTGTAGATGTCCGATATCCTCCCCCCTCCGACCCAGACCCCCGAGAGCACCCTATCACTCGCCCCCTTACTGGGGAGCAGGGGGAACCCCTCCACCTGCCGCCTAGCAAATGCCTTCACTTGTAAATATCTGAACATGTTTCCCGGGGGAGCTCAAACTTCTCCTCCAGCCCTCCCAGGCTCGCAAACCTCCCCTCTATAAACAGGTCCTTCAGCTGCCGTATGCCCACCCTGTACCAGCTCTGAAATCCCCCGTCGATGTTCCCCGGGATGAATCTATGGTTCCCTCTTATTGGCGCCACCAACAGACCTCCCATTTCCCCCCTGTGTTGCCTCCACTGCCCCCATATCTTGAGGGTGGCCGCCACCACCGGGCTCGTGGTGTACCTCGTGGGGGGGAGCGGCCATGGTGCCGTTACTAGGGCCCCCAGGCTTGTGTTGCCACAGGACGCCCTCTCCATTCGTTTCCAAGCTGCCCCCTCCCCTTCCATCATCCACTTGCGCACCATCGACACATTTGCCGCCCAGTAATACCCCGAGAGATTGGGTAGTGCCAGCCCTCCAGTGCCCCTACTCCGCTCCAAAAA
This sequence comes from Scyliorhinus canicula, assembly GCF_902713615.1. NCBI lineage: Eukaryota > Metazoa > Chordata > Chondrichthyes > Carcharhiniformes > Scyliorhinidae > Scyliorhinus > Scyliorhinus canicula. Next base: position 36,192 of record NW_024055739.1, read on the forward strand.
GACCCTCCTCACCCTTGGGGTGCCGTGCGCCCACACGTAGCTCATGATGCTACTCGTCACCTTTTTGAAGAAGGCCCTAGGGAGGAAGATGGGCAAGCACTGAAATAAAAACAAGAACCTTGGGAGGACCGTCATTTTGATTGACTGCACCCTCCCCGCCAGCGACAGCGGTACCATGTCCCACCTCTTAAATTCCTCCTCCATCTGTTCCACCAGCCTGGAAAAGTTCAACTTGTGGAGGGTCCCCCAGTTCCTTGCCACCTGCACCCCTAAGTACCTAAAGCTCTTTCCTGCTCGCTTGAAGGGGAGTCTCCCAATTCCCTCTCCCTGGTCCCCCGGGTGTATCACAAAAACCTCGCTTTTGCCCAAATTTAGTTTGTACCCCGAAAAGTCCCCAAACTCTGCTAATAGTTCCATTATCTCCGGCATTCCCCCTTCTGGGTCTGCCACGTACAGCAGTAGATCATCCGCATACAGCGATACCCGATAGAACATAGAACAGTACAGCACAGAACAGGCCCTTCGGCCCTCGATGTTGTGCCGAGCAATGATCACCCTACTTAAACCCACGTAACCCGTATACCCGTAACCCAACAATCCCCCCATTAACCTTACACTACGGGCAATTTAGCATGGCCAATCCACCTAACCTGCACATCTTTGGACTGTGGGAGGAAACCAGAGCAAACCCACGCACACACGGGGAGGACGTGCAGACTCCACACAGACAGTGACCCAGCCGGGAATCGAACCTGGGACCACTGGAGCTGTGAAGCATTGATGCTAACCACCATGCTACCGATGTTCCTCCCCTCCCCTAGTCAGTCCTCTCCACCCCCCTGAACCCCTCAGTGCCATCGCCAACAGTTCAATCGCCAGTGCGAAAAGTAAGGGGGATAGGGGACATCCCTGCCTGGTCCCTCGGTGGAGCCCGAAATACTCCGACCTCCTCCCGTTTGTCACTACACTCGCCGTCGGGGCCGAGTAGAGCAACTTCACCCACTTAATAAACCCTTCCCCAAACCCAAACCGTTCCAACGTCTCCCACAGGTACTCCCACTCCACCCTATCGAATGCCTTCTCCGCGTCCAGCGCTACCACTATCTCAGCCTCCCCCTCCACTGCCGGCATCATAATTACATTCAGCAATCTCCGCACGTTCGTGTTGAGCTGCCGCCCCTTCACGAACCCCGTCTGGTCCTCATGGATTACCCCTGGCACACAATCCTCTATTCTAGCTGCCAGGATCTTTGCCAGCAACTTGGCATCCACGTTCAGAAGCGAGATAGGCCTGTAGGACCCGCACTGCACGGGGTCTTTATCCCGCTTCAATATCAGGGAGATCAGAGCCTGCGACATTGTCGGGGGCAGAACCCCCCCCTCTCGCGCCTCATTAAAGGCTCGTACCAGTACCGGTCCCACCAAGTCCACATTTTTCTTATAGAATTCCACCGGGAACCCATCTGGCCCCGGCGCCTTCCCCGCCTGCATCTGACCTATTCCCTTGACTAGCTCCTCTAGCCCTATTGGCGCCCCCAGCCCTTCTACCAGCCCCTCCTGGACCCTTGGGAACCACAATTTGTTTAGGAAGTCCTCCATTCCCCCTCTCCTCGTCGGCGGCTCAGACCGATACAACTCCTTGTAAAAATCCCTGAAGACCCCGTTCACTTCTTGCCCCTTCTGCACTACCTTCCCGCCCCTCTCCTTCACTCCCCCAATCTCCCTAGCCGCATCTCGTTTGCGAAGCTGGTGTGCCAGCATCCTGCTCGCCTTTTCCCCATACGCATAGACCGCGCCCTGCGCCCTTCTCCACTGCGTCTCTGCCTTCCTGGTGGTCAGCAGGTCGAACTTGGCCTGCAGGCTGCGCCGTTCTCCCAGCAGCCCCTCCTCTGGTGCCTCCGCATATCTCCTATCCACTTCCAATAGCTCTCCCACCAGCCTCTCCCCCTCCTGCCTCTCCTTTCTTTCTCTGTGTGCCCTTATGGAGATCAGCTCTCCCCTGATCACTGCCTTCAGGGCCTCCCAGACCATCCCCACCTGCACCTCACCCGTGTCATTCAAGTCCAGATAGCTCTCAATGCTCTTCCGGACCCTTTTACACACCTCGTCGTCCGCTAACAGCCCCACATCCAGCCGCCACAGCGGGCGCTGGTCCCGCGCCTCCCCCATTTCCACATCCACCCAATGTGGTGCATGATCAGAGATCGCAATGGCCGAGTACTCAGCTTCCCGTACCCTCGGGATCAGCCCCCTGCTCAACACGAAGAAATCGATTCTGGAGTACACTCTATGGACGTGGGAGAAAAAGGAATACTCCCTCGCCCTCGGCCTACCAAACCTCCATGGGTCTACTCCTCCCATCTGCTCCATGTACCCCCTCAGCACTTCTGCCGCTGCCGGCCTCCTATTGGTCCTTGAGCTCGATCTGTCTAGCCCGGGGTCCAGCACTGTGTTAAAGTCCCCCCCCATGATCAAGCCCCCTGCCTCCAGTCCCGGAATGAGGCCCAATAGGCGCCTCATAAAACCCGCGTCATCCCAGTTCGGGGCATATACGTGACCATCACCACTTTCTCCCCCTGCAGCTTACCCTTCACCATCACATACCTACCCTCCTTATCCGCCACTACCTCCTCCGCCACGAACGACACCCTCTTTCCCACCAGAATCGCCACCCCCCGGTTCTTTGCGTCCAATCCAGAGTGGAACACCTGTCCCACCCACCCCCTTCTCAGGCGAACCTGGTCCACTACCTTCAAATGGGTCTCCTGTAACATTGCTACATCAGCCTTCAGTCCCTTCAGGTGTGAGAATACCCTTGATCTCTTGACCGGCCCATTCAGCCCCTCACGTTCCAAGTGATCAGCCGGGTCGCGGGACGAACCGCCCCCTTCCCCTGCCGATTAGCCATGTCCTGTTCCCTGCTCGCCCCGGGTCGACCCGCCCCTTCTGACCCGCTCCCCATGGCGATGGCCCCCCCCCCCCACCCCTCCAGTCCTCCACTTCCCGTTCCTGGTCTTTCCCGCCGCAACCCCGTGTCCCCCCCCCTCCCCCCCCCCCCCCCCCCCCCCCCCCAGGCTAGGACCCCTCCGAGCCGCGATGTACCCTCCATCGTACTCCCGTAAGTCAGCTGGTTTACGCTGACCCGGCAGCTCCTGCCACACTCCGACTCCTCCCGGCTCGGGGGGGGGGGGCCTCCCCCCCCTTGCCACTCCTCCCTGGCCCCGCTCCAACGCGGGAAACGTCGCCATTGCTAGCCACGCCCCGCGCTCCTCCCCTCCCCCCTCCTCTGCCCCGCGCGCGGGAAAACAGAGGAAAGCCCGCGCTTTCGCCCTGCCACACCCCACCCCGCCATCTTCAGTTCGATAAATTATTGTTGTCCACAAAACTGTTCAACGAAGCTGTATCGCAGTTTCACAGAAAGGAGCTCTGCTAGAATGAGTTAATTGACAGTTGTAGTTTCGCGTGAGAGCTGGCAAAGTTACAAATGCACAGTTCAACAATAAACACAGAGGCAGGAAGAAATGGGCCGTGATTACCTGCAAACGAAGAGAGATTATGAAGCAGCAGAAATCTGGCCGGTGTTGAGCCAGCTTTTATTGCTCACACAAACAAAATTATCTCCCAGACTGGTTCCAAACCTTGGGTGTGATGACAAGAAAACTTCTAACTGAAATTATTCAGTCCATTGAGGTCACAGGAGCTGAATAAAACAGAAGAAGCTCAAAGGCAGTGCCACTCTCTGAGGAATTGTGGAAATGTTGCTGGGAGGTTAAGTGAGCTGAATATAAGCTACTTGCATGTTTCTGAGCCTGTGCTCGGTGTATTGGGAGGTTTTCTCCTGGTTGGAGTGTCCCCGGGATGGGCAGTAACCAGCAGATTGAAGCTGCAGTCTCCACGTTCTGCTGGCAGCGAGTGAATGGAGAGTTTGGGTAAAATCCGGCTGCTTGCCCCTCTCTCACCCACTGTGGAGCCGGGCAAGAATTAATCTCCTTCAAACCTCCTGGAAGTGTAAATTTCACAAGGCTGTGAGATGACGTATTTTGCTAATGTTTAACAACAAATTGGAACGAGGAAGCTTTGCCTCATAGTTACAGATGAGTACGTTTTAATGTTCTGCACAGTATGAAACAGGGGAGTTTGTGTGTGTTCAGCAAACGCGATAGTTTCACTTAGGTAAAAAATCAACCAAAATTGGGAACTATTCAAATTTTGATCAAAACGTAATTGCGAAAAACAATGTATTTAACAAATGAAATGAGTTCT
>NW_024055740.1:0-107500 GCF_902713615.1 Scyliorhinus canicula
CCTGCTCTTCCAAGAAATTAGAAATCTCCATCCTTAACGATCGATTCTAGAATTTACCAACACCGAGGTTAGGCTAATTGGCCTAATTTTCCATTTTTGTCTTGATTCTTGAACGGGGGGTTACAACAGCGATCTTCCAATCGTCCGGGACTTTCCCTGACTCCAGTGATTTTTGAAAGATCTCAACCAACGCTTCCGCTATTTCTTCAGCCACCTCCCTCAGAACTCTAGGATGTAGCCCATCGGGGCCAGGAGATTGTCAATTTTAAGACCTTTTAGCTTTTTTAGCACCATCTCTTTTGTAATGGCAACCATACTCAACTCAGCCCCCTGACCCTTTATAATTTTTGGGATATTACTAACGTCTTCCACTGTGAAGACAGACGCAAGTACTTATTAAGTTCTCCAGCCATTTCCTCATCTCCCATCACTAGCCTTCCAGAATCAGTTTGAATTGGCCCAATGTCTACTTTGGCCTGACGTTTGTTTCTTATGTATTGAAAGAAACTTTTACTATCATTTTTATATACTGGCTAGCCTGCCTTCATATTTGATCCTCTCCTTCCTTATTTGTCTCTTTGTTAACCTCTGTTTGTTTTTGTAGCCTTCCCAATCTTCTGATTTCCCGGTGCTTTTGGCCACTTTATAGGATCTCTCTTTTCTGATACATTTCCTGACCTCCTTTGTCAGCCATGGCTGTCTAATCCCTCCTGGATAATCTTTCTTTTCTTGGGGATGAACCTCTGTACAGAGCTGTGAAGCATTGATGCTAACCACCATGCTACCGTGCTGCTTCTGCTCCCATATCTTATTGTATCATCGTGTCTCGTCTCTCTCGGTTTCCCCATTCTAACATTAATGCAACTCTCCATCAATCTATTTTTCCATATGCAGACTACTTCGTGTTCCGGGTCTGTATCATTATATCTCAGTAAACTCACTCATTCATGCGGAAGGAATTCGGTTTATGAACGCTTTTCGGTTATTCTATGAAGCCCAAGATCATTGTTGCTTTCCGCTTCATCGGCTGCAGATCGCTGACGGCACCGTTTGCTGTATTTGCTCGTCGAGCAGCGAGAAAAAGCTCAAGACAACTTGTACCGTTTCCGTGTTCTGTAAGATCACTTAAAACGAGACACATTAAAATCATCCACCAGGTGGCGGAGCAGGCCGCGGATTGCCACCGCTTGATGCCTTGGAGGAAGCAAAATTGCCGGACTTTCGGAGTATCAACTTCAGGAGAGATGGCGTTTGATATCAAATTTATGCTCCATCGTGTATCGATTCCTTGATAAACCCTAATCGAGTTCAGTTTAATCCGCAGTTGGCTCCAAGGGATTAGGACCGGTTGGCCATTTGTTCCATTCCCAACTGAAATATTTAGCCCTTCATTTTAACCGATATCAAATGTCAAAGGCGCCGTTACCTACAGAATAATACAAAGATTCTGAAGTTATTGTCGCGAGTTGCTTCCCCCAGATTTGAAGTAAATACTAAAGCAAGTAGGTTTTCTAGAGGAAGACTTACATCATTCATAATGAATTAATTATCATTGAATTCAGTTGGTTTCTGACTTATGAATCGAGATAAGGGTCGACGAAACCCTGCTAGTCATGGCCCAGATCTTGATGCAGGATTTAGACTAGGTTATTGAAGAGGTTTTTTTCTCTTTTTTCAGTATGTATGGGGAATCAGAGGGCTCGTTTGCTGGCAATTGTAACATCTGATTTTGTTTAATGTGTGTTTGAGAAAATTACAGTGCAAAGCAACCATTTGACCCATTGAGTCTGCACTGACACTCCGAAAGAGCACGCCGCTGGTATCCCATGAAGCCCTCCTCACCTTTGCCACTTAGAGGCAATTTAGCAAGACTAATCCACCTAACCTGCAGATCATGGTACTTTGGAGAAAACTGAAGTAATCATTGGGAATGGTGGTGCCACTGTGATAGCAGTGATGCCTCTCAGTGCCAATGACACGGGTTCATTTCCAGCTTTGGGTGACGGGCTGTGTGGATTTTTGTGCAGTCTCCACTTGATTGCATGAGTTTCCTCCGATGCTTGGTTTCCTCACACATTCAAAGAGGGCAGGTCAGGTAGATTTACCATTCTGAGTCAGCCCTCAGTGTTGACAGATTTAAAGGTTAAGTTCCAGGGATAGAGCGGGAAGGGGGCCCAGGTAGGTTAATCTTCCACAGGGTCAGCGCGGAACTAAAGTGTTGAATGGCCTTCTTCTGCACTGTACGAAGTCTCTGGTTCTGTTCCAAGGTTCTTGGTAACACATGCTGACGGGGGTGGGGGGATGGGGGTGGGGGTGGTCACACACCGCAGAGTCTCCAAGGTCAGAATTGAATACTAGTGTTGTATGGCAGCAGTGCTAACCAGTGTGCCACTGTTACCCGGCATTGTTTCTGCCTTATTTACTTCAATTATCCATTCATTATAATTCTCTCATAATTAAATGTTGTTTGATGTTTCAGTAAGACATTTATAGAAGCTTATAGAGTTAACGTAAAACATTTATTAACAATATAATTTTATAAATTCTGAACTTTGAAACTGGCTTACATGTAAATTAACGTTTAATTTTATTAATGAACAGAGATATTATACTCCTCAACTTTCACAAATGTCTTGCTTCTTTTCTCATTTTAACAGAACGGTCAATTAAATAATTTTCCCGCACAAACACACTTCTGTTTACTTGTAGATGGGAAGAAGGAAAGAGGGGATGGAGGGACTGACCTTTCAAAGATCACATGTCATTATGTCCTGTGATATTGCAACAATACAGAAAATCTCGATTTTGTTATCCATGTATCATTTGTACGGATTTGGGATGCAGTATTAATCAGGACATGGAGGAACATAAGGTGTATAAGGAACATGACGGAAAACGTTTTTATGCAGAGGATATTGGGAGTCTGGAATTCGCTGCCCGAATTCGTGGTGGAGGCGGAGAGCATAAACTATTTTAATGGTACCTGGATCTGCAATTTCAGTGCTCCAAGCTACAGAGATATGGATCGGGTGTCGGACGGTGGGGTTAGAAAATAAATCTGGGTGTCATCGGCCTAGCATGGTCAGGATGGGCCGAACGACCTCCTTATGCTCTGTAAGTTTCTATGATTCTATGAATAATGTACTCAAGCTATGATATTAATAAAGGACGCGGAATCTACAATACAATTTAGGGCCTGAAAATAATCAGAAATGCAGTCTAATTTAATTGCCAAGAGATGATGGCTAGCATAACAATAATGTGGATCTGGTGATACGATGGTCGAGATAGACAATTGTAATAATCAACAGACCTGGATGGATACAAAAATATCGTCATATTTCCTTAAGTGATTTAGTCTCAATTTGATGACAGCTCCCACCTGATATGCTTGATTGTTTTCTGGCGTTAAGCATGCTATGTACATGGAAGTTGTTTGTGAGAATAAACTTTACGTGGTGTGGACAATCGTTGGTACCTGCCAGCATAATTTGAATTGTTGGGGTTAACTTGCTTTATCTGAGAAACCGATATGTTGCATCTGAGTCTAAAGTATGTTATGTAAATGCATTCGAGTACATGTGACTGTCATAGACATTCTGACTTTCCTCCGTCATATTCCTCCGAATATCACTGAGCAAAATAGCCTCCTGGCTAAAATATTTATTTGCTATCTTATAATAATTGCCATGCCACATGAGTACGTATATCTTACATTTGCCCACGTTATCAATTTACAATCAGGAATACACTGAGTTGCACGAGGCATGAAGACTGGTTGTCATCTTCCAGGAGTCTCCCAACATTCTAACTCCTCCAAATATGAACATGGAAAATCACTGCTGAAATGTTTGTTCAAGCAACTGTAAATAATTTGCAAACTAATTGTCTCCCCATAGATTTCCAATGGTATAAATGCGGGTCGCTTTGACCTTGCCATAGACAACCTATGTGACTTACTGTCATCCGTCACAAACAGATGCACGGCCGAATAACTGGTGTAGTTTATGGAATTTACTACCCAATTCTTGCTGCCATGAGTTCCGGGTAAGTTGGTGCAATAACCGTTGACTTTGTAAATCACTGTTTTCTAAGTTATTTGCATCATGACAATTAACAACGTAAGATAATCAATTCAATGTGTTTTTAAAACCTACTTGTATTGGGGCAGCCTAGCTTTTTATCATTTAAATCTGCTTTTTTTCTAATAACTCAGGCGTTTGGTTTGATTTATTGTCACGTGTACCGAGGTACAATGAATAGTGTTGTTCTACGTTCAGTCCGGGCACATCGGCCCAAGCATGACAAACATAGGACATTCGAGAAATACACAATGTAATACATAGACATCGGTTAATGCATTGGGACTGTAGTACTACTTAGTAGAGAAGATGTGAAGAGAACAGGTCAGTATATAAGAGGGTCATTGGGAGTCTGCCAGCAGCGGGGAAGAAGCTCTTTTTAAATCTTTAATGCGTGTTCTCAGACTTTTGTAATTCTGTGCACATCCAATGGCCTGCGGCGACCCCTTGCCATCATGTGTATACCTAGGCTAGGCTGCCCATGTCACTTGCCCAACTAAAAATATAAATGTATTGGTCACCCTTTCGAAACCAATGGTATCTGTGCATCCTGCAACAGGTGAATAATTTGGAACAATGGAATCTTCAGGTAGATTTTGAATTTGCCAGTCGGTCTAAATCGAGCAGTAGTAAGTGGATTACTATTGATACAATTTGGCATCAAGTATGATACAATTATTTTCAGGTGAAGTACAATGCTGCAGGAATGCGTAATAAGCTGCAGATTCGCTGTCAACTATTTCCCACTTCCACTTCAAACAAAGCTGTACCTGCTTGAAATGACTGGGGGTTAACATTGCTATTGAGCTGTAAATCTAACAATCTAACTGGCGGACAATTTTACGCTCGATCTGGTGTTCTGTCCCATTGACATCACATGAGAAGAAAACCGGACAGAGTGTAATTCAGTCGGGTCTTTCACGGCAGTCACAAACCAATTTAACTGCCTTGTCCTTCGAAACTGTCCGCCAGCTACTGAATCACTAGGCTAGTGACATAGCCGATATATTAATTTTCCCTATGGGTTTGAGAGTATTTTTATTGTGCCCTTCAATCACTATTTGTTTTCTGCGCTCTAATTGTACAAGAGATTGGCTTATTGTGAGTTTGCTAACCAAAATGACAGGTGGTGTTTACAATAAAAGCAATTGTGTTGTATGCAAATACAGACTAATTGTGCAAATCAATATAAGGAAACGAGCAGAAGACTTACTGTGTCGGATTTTTCAACTAGTTATTACGTCTCGTTACAATGTCAGTCATAGTGCCGAGTATGTTTAAGTAAGCAATTATGGTTAAGTTCATATTGAGTGAGTCACTCTCGCAATCAAGCCTGTTCAATGTGTATGTGCTGCAACGACACTTGCTGAGCTCCGTCTTTTGATCGAATGGATGTTTCTCAACAGTATGTATCCTGTGGACAAGGTGCAGGGTGGGGTGCAGGTATGATTACTTTTATTTCCTACATTTACAACGCCCTGTAGAGAACCGAGATCAGGTTCTTTGGCAGAAACATCGTTGAAGCTGATCACAGGAGATTACAAAGTAATGAAGTTATTTGATGAGAATCATGTAATTTTGTGCGGTCGGGAGCTCCCGGTTATGTTACTGGATCACTGATTCAGTAGCCGGCACCAATGATTCAGTGACATACGTTCAAATTCTAGAATTTAATTTAAATTGAGGTTTTAAATGGTAGCATCAGTAATGGTGATCATGAAACTACCTGTTACAGCAAAAAGTCCACCCGGTTACATAACGTCCTTTATGGAAGGACATCTACACTCGCAGATATTGGGGCAGCGCGGTAGTACAGTGGGCAATACTGTTGCTGCACAGCCATAGAATGCCAGGTTCGAATGTCGGTTTGGGTCACTGTCTGTGGAGTCTGCACGTTCTCCCCGTGTCTGTGGGTTTCATCCGGGTGCTGCGGTTTCCTTCCACAAGTCCCGAAAGAAGTGCTATTAGGTGAGTTGGACATTCTGAATTCTCCATCAGTTTATCCGAACAGGCGCCGGAATGTGGCGATTACGGGGATTTTACAGCAAATTCATTGCAGTGTTAATGTAAGCCTACTAGTGACAATAAGATCATTGTTATAATATGATTACAAATTGAAAGCGACACAACTGAACATTAACAGTCAGCACTCTGAAATTACCCAGAAAACCATCCAGTCCATAAGTGGCGGCTCATCAACATGTATTTAACACTAGAAGATACAGAGCCATAAAAGCAAATTACTGCGGATGCTGGAATCTGAAACCAAAAGGAAAATGCTGGAAAATCTCAGCAGATCTGGCAGCATCTGTAGGGAGAAGAAAGAGCTAACTTTTCGAGTCCAAATGACCCTTTGTCAGAGCCACTTTGCAGACAATTCCAAAAAAAATCACATCTACTTCAATGAACAAATTCGTGCTCCTAAATGATCTTTCCTTTATACTGCGATGATTTTCCATGTTTCCAGAATCAGTGGGTACAACCTCTCCATATTTATGCTTTCAAGTCCCTTGAAAATTGTGTTTGTTTCAACGTGATCGCCTCTCAATCTTCGAAACTCCAGACAATATAAACCCAATTTGTTTCACCTCCATTATGAACAATTAATGTCATATCTCAACAAAATAGATACTGTAGATTCCAAGCCAGCGGTATTTCGGATGTAAATCATTTGATGCTTCTTAAATAGTATTAACCGACACATCCGATTTGCTTATAATATTCCTGCGGAATTCCAACCAGCCAAATTGATTCCTTGTTTCATTCTATGGTTTAAAAATGCAAATGTAACTAATATGTGAACTACCTGAACAGACTAGTTCCGTTTTACTGATACATGATCCAGAAGTTGAATGCCAAATATTGAAGGCGACCTCGAGATCTTCAGCCGTCAGATCATGACAAATGCAATTCCAGCCTTTAATCACATTGCCTTCCTTCCTCACCTCGCTCATGCAACGTGTTCCTTCAGCTTATATCATTGTCCACTTATTCAGCATTTGACTTGATACCTACTCATGCGGTTAGGTGTCAAATGATGTTGCATCACTCTTTTGTGAAGCGACTGGAGACACTTTTTACATTGAAGGTGCTAGATGAATTCAGGAGACCGTTGTAACTCTGTTTAGAACAGGGCTGACATTGAAAAAAAAATAAGAATTACCATTTCGATGTCTTCGATCATGAAGATGAACTAGAAAATGCCATCAATAAGCAACAAAAACGGAAAGAGTCAGCTTGACTCGAAATAGCTGTTGTTAGCCGCCTTCTCCATCCAGAGATGCTGCCAGACCTGCTGAGATTGTTTTTATTTTCTGTTATGTTTCATATTCTAGCATCCAGTATAATTTGGTTTTAGGAAAAATAATCAATTTGCGTGCTTGGAATTTGTATAGTAACTTGACAATATTAATTTTCTTCTTCTTCTCAGTTAACCTGGTAGCGATTGTGATCCTCTCACGAGGAAGGTGTGGTCTCTCGAAATGCATCACTCGGTATCTGGTGTCCATGGCAGTGACTGATCTCCTAGTCGTTGTCACTGCTGTGATATTCAACCGGATTATTGGCATCTATTTTCCAGTTAGTTTTATGTCGTTAACTCCAGCCTGTACTCTGAGTACCGTGCTAATCTACGCAGCCACGGAGAGCTCAGTCTGGTTAACCGTCGTTTTCACATTTGATCGTTGTATAGCCATTGTTGCCAGAAACTGCAGAGAGGTATTGCACCGAGAAAACAGCGGCTGTGGTGATAGGAACCGTTTGTTTGTTGAGCTGTTCAAAAGCATTCCCTGGTACTTCATGTATGAACCACTCTACATAATGAATAATGCTCCATGGTTTGCAATATTAAATCAAGCTTCTACACTTCATTTGCGTGGGCAGCTTATGACTGGTTTGCACGTGTGTTAAATCCGGGTCTTCCATTCCTCCTCATTTGCTGCTCAATGCTCTGACCGTCAGGCATATCCTGGCGGCCAGTAGATCCCGCCGGGAGACTCCGGGCTCACATCAGTGGAGAGAATCAGAGTGATCCAGAGTACGGAGCAGGAGAAAGTCTATTGTTTTACTATTTACAATCTCTGGAAGCTTCGTTCTATTGTGGATGACGTACCTTATAAATTTTCTGTATGTGAAAATTACAAATGAACCTTATTTCGGAGGATCAAATTTCAATGACCCCAGATTCATTCGCCAAGAAAGTGGAAATATGCTTCAGCTGCTGAGCTGTTGCACCAACACGTGTATTTATGCAGTGACGCAGAGAAAATTCAGAGAGGAGATGAGAAATGCAGCTAATTACCTTGGAAATCTCATTGTGAAGTTAGTAAAGTAACAAAGCCAAAGGGTTTATTTTGAATTACTAATTATGTAAAACATTCGCACACGGTTTAGTAATAACAAGAGGAAACAATAAATATATACAGAAATAACAGGAAAATGGTATACCCGTGTATCAAATTCCAATACCCCGCCCCACACTCCACCCGCACGAAAACAAGAAAGACACAAGGTAAGTCTATCGAATCGTCGTCACAGGCTCTGCCATACAACCTAAAGGGGACGCCTTGGCGTGATCCATCAGGGCAGGGGTGTTCCAGCTCTGCCTAAAACCTGTCGTTTAACAGAGATCCCAAATGGAGCAGTAATATTGTTGCAGCTAACCGCAAGAATGCTGATTCCAGCAGGACGGTGATAAAAGGGATCACAGGACAGACAAAAGGTTGAACAACAATGTCCGAACAGAACGGCAGATAACTGGGTTGGTTTCAAACTATGACATATTGTGCGGAGTCAGGACGTCACATTGGAAAGGCTAGGTGTATTTTAACCCTCTTGTGGCTTGGTAACGTTGTGCGCCCCAGCCCACAAATACACGGCGCTGTCAGAGAACTGAAAATAGCGAATGGTTAAATGGATCATTCTTGTGGCTTTATCTCATGTGACATATGGCCTCAACCTCCCAAAGGCAGTGACATTTTTTTCGGAACCGTTTTTTCCAATTCATCCGTAGTAATTTGCTTTTATTTAAATAAAGACTAAAGTTGGCTCTAGAGTTCAGGGATCAAAGCTGATCAGATACGAGAAGTACATGTATTGCAAAATCTCGGCAACATACATCGCTTTAGATTTAGAACAGTACAGGCCCTTCGGCCTCGATGTTGTGCCGAGCAATGATCACCCTACTCAAACTCACGTATCCACCCTATACCCGTAACCCAACAACTCCCCCTTAACCTTACTTTTAGGACACTACGGGCAATTTAGCATGGCCAATCCACCCAACCCGCACATCTTTGGACTGGGAGGAAACCGGAGCACCCAGAGGAAACCCACGCACACACGGGGAGGACGTGCAGACTCCGCACAGACAGTGACCCAGCCGGGAACCGAACCTGGGACCCTGGAGCTGTGAAGCATTGATGCTAACCACTATGCTACCGTGCTGCCCGCTTTATATCAGGGGTGGGCAAACTACGGCCGCATGCGGCCCGCCAAAGGTCTTTATGCGGCCCATCAAGTCATAAAAAAAAATTTTTTTTTTAAGGTTAGTGGGGGGGGGGGGGGGGGGGGGGGGGCTGTTGGGTTACTTACTGGTATAGGGTGGATACGTTGACTTGAGTAGGGTGATCATTGTTCGGCACAACATCGAGGGCCAAAGGGCCTGTTCTGTGCTGTTCTATGTTCTATGTCTATATGAATTTTTTTTCGGGGCCTCACGGTAGCATGGTGGTTAGCATCAATGCTTCACAGCTCCAGGATCCCAGGTTCGATTCCCGGCTGGGTCACTGCCTGTGTGGAGTCTGCACGTCCTCCCCGTGTGTGCGTGGGTTTCCTCCGGGTGCTCCGGTTTCCTCCCACAGTCCAAAGATGTGCGGGTTAGGTGGATTGGCCATGCTAAATTGCCCGTAGTGTAAGGTTAAGGGGGGATTGTTGGGTATACGGGTTAAAGTAGGGTGATCATTGCTCGGCACAACATCGAGGGCCGAAGGGCCTGTTCTGTGCTGTACTGTTCTATGTTCTATGAGGCGCCCAGAATCATAACCGGGTGCAGTAATTTTTTACTTAAATACTATGCGGCCCTTTAAAATTGTGAATTTCTGAATGTGGCCCTTGCACGGAAAAGTTTGCCCACCCCTGCTTTATATTGTGATATAAAAGTATTGAAATGGAAAATATTTGACCGAAAAACAAACTAAACACTTGGTTAATTAATAATAATAGTAATCTTTTTTAAAGATAAATACATTTTAGAGTACTCAAGTCTTTTTTTCCAATTAAGGGAAAATTTAGCGTGGCCAATCCACCTTCCTTGCACATCTGTGGGTTGTAGGGGTGAGAGCCATGCAGACAAGGGGAGAATGTGCCAACTCTGCCTAGACAGTGTCCCAGTGCCGAGATCGAACTTCGGTCCTCAGCGCCGTGAGGAAGCAGTGCTAATAACTGCGCCACCCGCAAATAATAATAATCTTGATTGTCACAAGTAGGCTTACATTAATACTGCAATGAAGTTACTGTGAGAAGCCCCTCGTCGCCACATTTTGGCGCCCCGCCTGATTGCATAGTCAATCCTTTTCAATTCTCCTGATTTCCTTGTGAGAGTGCTGTGCTGATAGATTCCCCGCAGGCTGTGCTTAGGTTCTCAAACCGACCCCTGTGTTAACCAATCCTCTCATCAACACGAGTAAATTAACAATAACTGCGACTTGGACAATAGGAAACAGCATCAAAGGACTTGGCCTTATCCCAACAAACTCCTGCACAGACATGATCTCTTTTTACAAATTTCCGCTCCAACTACAACTCACCAAATACTCTGACACTTTGGAAGTTTGTTTCAGTCACACCGGGCCACGTCTGAACAAATCCCGCAGTCTACATTGCAGAAAAATGAACAAAACCTGCAACTTGGCCGATTGGAAATGACATCAAAGGGCTCGCCGGGAATTTGAGCCAAACGCTCCGATTAAAGCACCGGAGCAATAATCATACACCCAGACCAACGAGTGGAGTATCAGTGCGCCTGGGCCCAGCTGAATCCTCTGGAGGTATGGGTCAAAACCTCACCAAAGTAACTTGGTGATCTATGAATCTAATCAATTAACTAAACTCTGGATTTGGTAGGGCAGCACGATGGCGCAGTGGATAGCACTGCTGACTCACGGCGCCGAGGTCCCAGGTTCTGGGGCATTGGGACCGGTTCTGGGGGAGGGGACCAGTACAAACCGGACGGTCTGCACTTGGGCAGGACTGGAACCGATGTCCTAGGGGGGGTGTTTTCTAGAGCTGTTGGGGAGGGTTTAAACTAATGTGGCGGGGGATGGGAACCAATGCTGGAAGTTGGAAGGTAGTAAAACAGGGACAGAAACAAAAGGAAGTAAGGGGAAAAGTGCAAGGCAGAGAAGACATAGTCAGAAATCCATAAGGGCGACAGTACAAGGTGCAGTGACTGAGGGGAGCACAGTGAATAGGCCCAGTAATAACAAAAGGAATAAAACTGGAGATGTTAAGATACAAAACAGAGGTAAAAAAACCAACATAAGTGTACTTTACCTGAATGCTCGTAGTATTCGGAATAAAGTAAATGAGTTGGTGGCACAAATCATCATGAAGGACCATGATTTAGTGGCCATTACTGAAACATGGTTAAAGGATGGTCACGACTGGGAGTTAAATATCCGAGGGTATCAAACTATTCGGAAGGACAGAGTGGATGGTAAGGGAGGTGGTGTTGCTCTGTATTTAAGGATGACATCCGGGCAATAGTAAGGGATGACATCGGTGCTATGGAGGATAAGGTTGAATCCATTTGGGTGGAAATCAGGAATAGTAAGGCGAAAAAGTCACTGATAGGGAGTAGTCTATCGGCCACCAAATAGTAACGAGATGGTGGGGCAGGCAATAAACAAAGAAATAACTGATGCATGTAGAAATGGTACGGCAGTTATCATGGGGGATTTTAATCTACATGTCGATTGGTTTAACCAGGTCGGTCAAGGCAACCGTG
Source organism: Scyliorhinus canicula (assembly GCF_902713615.1). Lineage (NCBI taxonomy): Eukaryota > Metazoa > Chordata > Chondrichthyes > Carcharhiniformes > Scyliorhinidae > Scyliorhinus > Scyliorhinus canicula. The sequence goes on from NW_024055740.1 coordinate 12,088, forward strand.
AGGAGGAGTTTATAGAATGTATCCGCGATAGTTTCCTAGAACAGTATGTAATGGAACCTACGAGGGAACAAGCGGTCCTAGATCTTGTCCTGTGTAATGAGACAGGATTGATTCATGATCTCATAGTTAGGGATCCTCTCGGAAGGAGCGATCACAATATGGTGGAATTTAAAATACAGATGGAGGGTGAGAAAGTAAAATCAAATACTAGTGTTTTGTGTTTAAACAAAGGAGATTACAAGGGGATGAGAGAAGAACTAGCTAAGGTAGACTGGGAGCTAAGACTTTATGGTGGAACAGTTGAGGAACAGTGGAGAACCTTCCAAGCGATTTTTCACAGTGCTCAGCAAAGGTTTATACCAACAAAAAGGAAGGACGGAAGAAAGAGGGAAAATCGACCGTGGATATCTAAGGAAATAAGGGAGAGTATCAAATTGAAGGAAAAAGCATATAAAGTGGCAAAGATTGCTGGGAGATTAGAGGACTGGGAAATCTTTAGGGGGCAACAGAAAGCTACTAAAAAGCTATAAAGAGAGTAAGATAGAGTATGAGAGTAACTTGCTCAGAATATAAAAACAGACAGTAAAAGTTTTTACAATATATAAGACAAAAAAGAGTGGCTAAGGTAAATATTGGTCCTTTAGAGGAATGAGAAGGGAGTTTTAATAATGGGAAATGAGGAAATGGCTGAGGAATGAACAGGTTTTTGGGTCGGTCTTCACAGTGGAAGACACAAATAACATGCCAGCGACTGATAGAAATGAGGCTATTGACAGGTGAGGACCTTGAGAGGATTGTTTATCACTAAGGAGGGAGTGATGGGCAAGCTAATGGGGCTAAGGTAGACACGTCTCCTGGCCCTGGTGGAATGCATCCCAGAGTGCTAAAAGAGATGTCTAGGGAAATTGCAGATGCACTAGTGATAATTTACCGAAATTCACTAGACTCTGGGGTGGTCCCGGTGGCTTGGAAATTAGCAAACGTGACGCCACTGTTTAAAAAAGGCGGTAGGCAGAAAGACAGGAAATTATAGGCCAGTGAGTTTAACTTCGGTAATAGGGAAGATGCTGGAATCTATCATCAAGGAAGACATTGCGAGGGCATCTGGATAGAAATTGTCCCATGGGGCAGACGCCGCATGGGTTCGTAAAAGCAGGTCGTGCCTAACTAATTTAGTGGAATTTTTTTGAGGACATTACCGTGCAGTAGATACGGGGAGCCGATGGATGTGGTATATCTGGATTTCCAGAAAGCCTTTGACAAGGTGCCACACAAAAGGTTGCTGCATAAGATAAAGATGCATGGCATTAAAGGGTAAAGTAGTAGCATGGATAGAGGATTGGTTAATTAATAGAAAGCAAAGAGTTGGGATAAATGGGTGTTTCTCTGGTTGGCCAATCAGTAGGTATTGGTGTCCCTCAGGATCCGTGTTGGGCCCACAATTGTTCACATTTACATTGATGATTTGGAGTTGGGGACCAAGGGCAATGTGTCCAAGTTTGCAGATGACACTAAGATGAGTGGTAAAGCGAAAAGTGCAGAGGATACTGGAAGTCTGCAGAGGATTTGATAGGTTAAGTGAATGGCTCAGGTCTGGCAGATGGAATACAATGTTGACAAATGTGAGGTTATCCATTTGGTAGGAATAACAGCAAACAGGATTATTATTTAAACGATAAAATATTAAAGCATGCCGCTGTTCAGAGAGACTTGGGTGTGCTAGTGCATGAGTCACAGAAGGTTGGTTTACAAGTGCAACAGGTGATTAAGAAGGCAAATGGAATTTTGTCCTTCATTGCTAGAGGGATGGAGTTTAAGACTAGGGAGGTTATGTTGCAATTGTATAAGGTGTTAGTGCGGCCACACCTGGAGTATTGTGTTCAGTTTTGGTCTCCTTACTTGAGAAAGGACGTAGGCGCTGGAGGTGTGCAGAGAGATTCACTAGGTTAATCCCAGAGCTGAAGGGGTTGGATTATGAGGAGAGGTTGAGTAGACTGGGACTGTACTCGTTGGAATTTAGAAGGATGAGGGGGGATCTTATAGAAACATTTAAAATTATGAAGGGAATAGATAGGATAGATGCGGGCAGGTTGTTTCCACTGGCGGGTGACAGCAGAACTAGGGGGCATAGCCTCAAAATAAGGGGAAGTAGATTTAGAACTGAGTTTAGGAGCAACTTCTTCACCCAAAGGGTTGTGAATCTATGGAATTCCTTGCCCAGTGAAGCAGTTGAGGCTCCTTCATTACATGTTTTTAAGGTAAAGATATATAGTTTTTTGAAGAATAAAGGGATAAGGGTTATGGTGTTCGGGGCCGGAAGTGGAGCTGAGTCCACAAAAGATCAGCCATGATCTCATTGAATGGCGGAGCAGGCTCGAGGGGCCAGATTGCCTACTCCGGCTCCTAGTTCTTATGTTTCTTATATTCTTATGTTCTGTCACGGCTCTGGGTCACTGTGGTGTGGGGTTCGCACACTCTCCCCGTGTTTGCGTGGGTTTCGCCCCACAACAGATGATGTGCAAAGTAAATGGATTGAACACGCTAAATTGTCGCTTATTTGGAAAAATGAATTGGGTACTCTAAATTAAAAAAACAAACCCTCTAGATTTGGCTTTGAAAACATGTTGCACTGTTTCACAAATGTACTTTCGAGAAGTTAGAATTAATGATTGGCATCCTTGCCTGGTTTGGCCTCCATGTGATTTCAAATTGCCACTCATTGGCCCTGTGATACTGCCTGGCAAATTCAAGGGGTAATATATAATAGTAATCTTTTTTGTCACAAGTAGACTTACATTAACACTGCAATGAAGTTACTGTGAAAAGCATGGCAAGAAATGCCAAATCCACTCTTCAGGGCACACTCCATAGATTTCCAAGGGAAGCCGGTATCCGACATGACCTCCATCACCGTCAATTAAATTCAATTGTCAACATTCGGAATAGGAGTAGGCCATTCGGCCCATGGAGCTTGCACTGACATTCATCAAGATCACGCTGGTCGGAACGTGACCCAACACCGTTACACTGTAGGCTGGCTCAAAGTCCTGGACGTACAGCAGTCCATTAGACATAAAAGCAGAATTGGGCCACAGAATTATGCTTCGCCATTCAATTATGCTGACATTTTTCTCATCACATTCTCCTGCCTTCTCCCAATAACCTCTGATCCCAACCTTGATCAGAAACCTATCTATCTCTGTCTTAAAGACACTCAGTGATTTGACCTCCACAGCCTTCTGCGGCAAAGAGTCACAGATTCACCGCCCTCTGGAATCTGAGAAATCCTCCTCATCTCTGTTTTAAATGGTCGTCCTTTAGTCTGAGATTGTGTCCTCTGGTTCTAGTTTTTCTTACAAGTGGAAACATCCTCTACACGTCCACTCTCCCCAGGCTTCGAAGTATCCTGTACATTTCAATAAGATCCACCCTCACCGTTCTAAACTCCACCGAGTAGACCCAGAGTCCTTAACCGATCCTCATACGACAAGCTCTTCATTCCAGGGATCATTCTTGTGAACCTCCTCTGGACACTTTCCAAGGCCAGCACATCCTTCCTTAGATATGGGGCCCTAAACTGCTCACAATACTCCAAATGGGGTCTGACCAGAGCCTTATACAGCCTCAGACGTACATCCCTGGTCTTGTATTCTAGCCCTCTAGTCATGAATGCTAACATTGCATTTACCTTCCTAACGGCCGACTGAACCTGCACGTTAAATTTAAAAGAATCGTGAGCAAGGACTCCCAAGTCCCTTTTTGGTTCTGATTTCCGAACCATCTCCCCATTTAGAAAATAGTCTATGCCCCCCACTTCTCATTCCAAAGTGCATAACCTCACACTTTTTCCATATTGTATTCCATTTGCCACTTCTGCGCCACTCTCCTAGCCTGTCTAAGTCCTTCTGCAGCCCGCCTGTTTCCTCAATACTACCTGCCCCTCTACAGATCTTTGTATCATCTGCAAACTTAGCAACAGTGCCTTCAGTGCCGTCTTCCGGATCATTAATGTATATTGTGAAATGTTGTGGTCCCAGCAGGGACCCCTGAGGTACGCCGATCTGTGAGGTATATCACCGGTTGCCACCGTGAGAAAGACCCCTCCATCGCCACTCTCTTCCTTCTGCCATTCAGCCAATCTTCTAGCCATTGCCAGGATCTTACCATTAACAACATAGTGTCTTAACTTATGTGACAGTCTTCCTTGCGGCACCTTGTCAAAGACCTCTGGAAATCTAAATAAATCACGTCCATTGGTTCTCCGTTGTCTAACTTCCTTGATACTTCCTCAAAGAACTCTAACAGATTTTCTAGACATGACCTCCCCTTGACGAGGCCGTGCTGAATCTGTCATTTTATGTCATGCACTTCCAAGTTCTCCGTGATCTCATCTTTAATATTGGACTCTAAATTCATACCAATGGCCAAAGTCAGGCTAAACAGTCTAATAATTTCCCGTCTTCTGCCTCCCTCCCTTCTTTAAACAGGGGTTTACATTAGCCACTATACAGTCTTCTTGGACCCTTCCTGCCTCCAGTGATTTCCTGGAAGATTACCACCCATGCTCCACAATCTCCTCAGCTATCACGTTTAGAACCCAGGGTATAGTCCATGCGGTCCAGGTGATTTATCCACTTAGACCTTTCAGTTTTCCAGAACCTTCTCCTTAGTAATGATTACTGCATTCACCTCTGCTCCCTGGTTCCCCTCGAGCTCTGGCATCCGACTGGTGTCTTCCACCGTGAAGAACTGATACAAAGTACTATCCAATTCCTCTTCCACTTCTTTGTTTCCTATTATTACTTTGCCAGCCCACATTTTCCAGTGGTCCAATGCGTATATTTGCCTCTCTCTTACATTTTATATATTGAAAAAAACTCTTCCTCTCTTCTTTTATATTAGTAGCTAGCTTGCACTCATACTTCATCTTCTCCCCCTTGTTGTTTTTTTCAGTTGTCCTCTGCTTGCTTTTAACGGCTTCCCAATCCTCTGGGCTTCACACTAATCCTCGCCATTTTATATGCTTTTTTCAGCTTTTACCGCTGTCCTTGACTTCCCTCGTCAGCCATGGGTGCATGTCCTCCCTTAGCATGTTTCTTCCTCCTTGGGATGATTTTCTGTTGTTGCTCCAGAATAAGCCTCCAAAAACTCCTGCCATTGCTGTTCCACTGTCTCCCCTGCTCAGCTCCTTTCAAATGAACTTTAGCCACCTCCTCCCTCATGCCTTTGTAGTTACCTTATTTCATTCTAATACCGTTACATCTGATAGCAGCTTCTCTCTCAACTGCAGGGTAAATTCTAGTTAAGTTAAATATACTTGAATTATTGTCAGTTTGAGTTACAATTAACTACATGGCCATGACACTACATTTTTACTATCAAATTAAATGATCAATACTAATCTCTGCCCTCATGTTTAGTTACTCCTCTACCTAGTTTATTGATAGGTTTAATTAGATTTTTTTTTCAACGTTATTTTTTTACATACTTAACAGATCCCTGCAGATTAACAGTTACAAGCCGAGGAAGGACAAACAAAACGATAGGAAAAAGCACCTCCCCCCACTCTGCACCAAATTACTGCATCAAAATTACGAAGTTTCAACAATAGTCTTGCGGTCTCTTCGCTTAGTGTCTCGACTTCACCATGTGGAAAGCTACTGAGTGCGCTTTGGTCTGTGTTATATAGAACTCAGCTAAACAAGATGCCTACAACAATGCACAATTATATACATATCGAGCTTTTCACATCATTACATGTCCCAGGAGTTTCAGAGGAGCGTTTAGGTCGTACGTTCAAACCTAACCAGCCTAACCAGCTTTCTCTTCATAGCTGAAACACTCCAGCCCCTGCAACATCCTGGTGACTTTACTCTAAACCCCTCTACTGCAATCAAATCATTGCTATAGTGTGGCGCCCAGAACTACACACGGTACTCCAGCTGTGCCTAACAAGCGTCCTGCAGCTCAATCATAACAGCCCTGCTCTTTTTTTCAACGGAAAATGAACTCCATTATTCCATAGGCCTTCTTAACCACCTTTTTACCTGTCCTGCTACCTTCAGGGTCTATAGATTCGCAACCCGGGTACCTCTGGTTGCTGTAATTCCCTTGCCTTTTGTCCTGCGAAATTGCATCACCTCGCACTTTTCAAAGTCCATTTGCCACTACTCTAAGGTCTTCCTCCTCACTATTAACCACATCAACAATTTCTCGGAGATCTACGAACTTACTGATCATACCTCTCGTCTTGGGTTACACGAAATGTGGAGTCAGACCATAATCACCTTAACCATGATTTAATTGTGATGTGGAGATGCCGGCGTTGGACTGGGGTGAGCACAGTAAGAAGTCTTACACCACCAGGTTAAAGTCCAACAGGTTTGTTTCAACACCGAGCTTTCGGAGCACGGCTCCTTCTCAGGTGAATGGGCCATTCACCTGAAGAAGGAGCCGTGCTCCGAAAGCTCGTGTTTGAAACAACCTGTTGGACTTTAACCTGGTGTTGTAAGACTTCTTACAATGATTAATTGAGTTGTGGAGTAAACTCTAGCGGCTGATTGACCTACTCACTGCTCCTAAGTCAATTGTTCATACGGCAATGAAAAGGCCCTGCATTTTCCCGAGTGAGTGTTTGTTACTGAGAGAGGTACGTATTATGCAACCAGACCATTATTTACCCTCTGGGTAACTAAGACTTTCCTCATATCCCCCATAACCTTATGCCTCTGACCTCGAATTTGCGTCCTCTCCTAACTGACCCTTCAATTAAACAAAACAGCCGCTCCCTAGCAATTCTGTCCATGCCACTCATAATCTTGTGTACCCGAGCCTATCCAACCTCTCTTCATAACATAAATGTTCCATCCCAGGTAATATCCTGGCGAATCTCCTCTGCATCCCCTCCAGTGCAATCACAACCTTTCTATAATATGGCGACCAGACCAGCTCACAGTACTCCAGCTGAAATGAAAAAAAAACCTGTGGTCTCACGACAGTTCTGCACAACTCCAACGTTTTCTCCCTGCATTTATAATCTATGCCTCTATTGGCCCTGCAAGCAGGGTTGGTGTGGTGACACACGAACCGCACAGTGGTTAGTACTGCTGGTTACGGGTATAGGGTGGATACGTGGGTTTGATTAGGGTGATCATGGCTCGGCACAACATTGAGGGCCGAAAGGCCTGTTCTGTGCTGTACTGTTCTATGTTCTATGACACATTCCGACGCTTGCTCGGGTTCAGAATGCCCAATTACCTAACAGCACGTCTTTTCTGGGACTTGTGGGAGAAACCGGAGCACGGGGAGGAAACCACGCAGACACGGGGAGAACGTGCAGACTCCGCACAGACAGTGAGGTCTGTGAAGCTGGGTCCATGAAGCTGTGAGGTAGCAGTGCTAACCACTGTGTCACCGTGCCACCCATTACGTACCTTGTACATTAAGTAGCTCAGCAGATATTGATCCATTCTGCATTTTGTTACATCAACGGGTTCTTTGTCCTTGGACTCATCTGGAAGAGCAGGCCATGATTTCCGTCAACGTAACTCCTCGTTTGATAGGTAGACATTCCCGTTTTAAAGTTACAATAAAATTTGCGGTATGATAGCTCTCAATATTTCCCAAACTATTCATCTGTTGATCTACACATGGACAGAGAAATGTCCGGTAAACAGACATGACATTTTGCCTGATCCCGGGATCAACACATTCTCGAAAAGGAACCTCAGTGATGCCTCACTCTAACTCTAAACACTCACTCAGGTTTTTGTACGGGGCTTCAGATTTCCTCTAACTCTGTGCCACACTGCACTATATAGACCGCCCGTCCTCCACATTGAGGGCGCTTACACTGAGGTAACCTTTATGTTTAGAATTGTCACCAACCGCCAGATATCGTCCTGAAACTTCATCTTTTCTTTCGTTGCTAAGGTGTTGCTGATGATCCATCTCACTGGCTGTACCGGTTTCTCCTGATACCATTGCATTTGGCACATGTTGGAGTCTTTATATTGGCAATTTAACTTCACCGAATCCCCTTCTGACACTGTTATTGCCACCGGCAACTGAGTTACTGGATTGCACATTGCCGGCCTGCGAAAGTAAAGGAATGAAATGAACAGATTGTTGTTCCTTTATAAATTTAGAGTCCCTGATTTCTTTGCTTTTTGAATTGAGGGGTACTTTGTAGCGTGGCCAGCCCACCTAGCCTATACATCTTTGGATTCTGGGGGTGAGAATGTGCAAACTCCACACGGACAGCGATCTGGGACCGGGATCGAACCCGTGTCCTCAGTGCAATGAGGCAGCAGTGCCCAACCAAAGCGCCACCGTGCCGCCCTTAGTTTACATAGAGTTGATACAAATTGTTTGTATCTTCGACATTTTTTGGAACCTCTGGTGCAGGCACCATAATAGACATTCCAGATCGTTAATTATACTCCAGCCATGTGTATTAATACGCTAATATGGTTTAATTAGTAGGAACTACTTAATGTGCCAAAGCGCCACCAGTATTACCAGAGACATGTCTGACTGAATCTCTCTCAGTGAACTGGACTGGACTGAGTCAGAGATTGTGAAGAGAGAGGGAACCAGGGCTCTGTTCCGCTTAGTGCAGTACAGGGAGAGAGCCTATTGTGACATCACTCGCCCCCCATCCTCCTGGGTTTGCCGACAACATCAGGTGAGTTTGTGACGTCCATGCTTGAATTTGACGCCCTCTGCTGGTGGACTCGGTTTTCTCTGTGTTTGAATTCAGCTGTGGATTCATCGTTCACTGCAATACTGTACATACCAGGACCCGAAAGCTATCTAGAAATCTAAATTGCAGCTGTTTAGGCACTGTCGTTGTTACTATTCGTATTTGTAATCGGAAAATGATGCTTAATCTGTGCAAGTCATCGCTGGAGTTCTCTGTTTAAACCTTGGGTGCGATTAAGTCGAAAGAAAGCCAAGACTTTGGAGGACATGCGGAGGTTATAAATCAGAATAATAGCAGGGCTGAACAGACTAGTTTGTTTAATTTGATGTTAACGAAGAAGGTACAAAAAGAGCAAAACTGATGTGCTCAGAATGTTGTTTTTTTCGGAGTTGTTTCCATAAGTTGAACGTTCAATGTCCCAGAAAGAAGTTAGGGGCAGGTGAATGATATTTCATGTTGCGGGGTGTTTCTGAGAAAGGTGAAGCGTAACACGCGTTTTTGAATAAATCAGCACCAAGGGAGAAGTTACACCGAGGCACGGACGGAATTCGAACCCGCGATTTTCGGTTTACCGCCGCCGCACATGGCCACCGCGCCATGTGCAAATAAGTGATGTTAATTGCACTGTGAGTTGTTACCATTTGGAGTCTGGCGCCAAAATTGATGGAAGAAGAATCAATAAAGCATTTCAAATGGTATTGCCAGAACTTGAGAATGGAAACATTGCGGGATTTAAACGCAGTGGGAAAATTGCAATAGAAATAAATTATTACAAATAGGCGCTGGTAGCCTCAGTTGAATCTGATACCCCCGGTCCTACCGGCCCTCCAGCCTCCGACACTATATTGTCTTAATGAGTTGAGCAGTGAGCGGGTTTTCGGCAGGCAATGAGAGGTGAAGAATTTTCATACATTGGCACAGCTCGGATATTAGCAGCTAGTTCATCCACAACAGAACTTCAGCGATTTCCAAATGAACATATTTAATCACCATCTCAAACATGTCTAAATGTGTGACAAATGCAACTTACTGCGGATGCTTCAAACGGAAACAAAAACAGAAAATACTGGATAATCTCAGCAGGTCTGACAGCCTCTGGGGAGCGAAATGGCAGCTGTCGTTTCCAGTCAAGTGGACTCTTTGTCAAAGCTGGAGAACTGGAATTGGAGATTCAGACGATTGTAGGGGGGGGGGGGTGGTGGAGTGCTGTATTGGGCCTCGATAGAGGGCTAGCAATAGGTGGGAAAAGACGAAAATGTCTCGGGCAGAAAGAAAAGGCAATGTAAATGATAAGTTGATGGAAAAACACATGTGGTGGAGGGGGAATGAGAGTTCACCGTCTGAAGTTTGTTGAACTGATAAAATGAAAGGGACAGAGAGCTGTCTGAGTCCACCAGAATTAGTCAATATAAATGTGAATGCCCACACATAGACAAACTTCTCGGGAACGTGTTGGTTCCATGCAAGTTTGAGCTCAGCTTCTCAAAGCAAACCCAATGTGAATGAATCCCGCCGTCTGCGCCGCAAAGAAATATGAAGAGAACATGCGGTTTGACCAACGGAAAACCTCATCGAAGGGCTCGTTCGAGATTTGAACCCGGGACCTCTCGCAAATTCCGACAGCGACACCACCCAAAGCGAGAATCATACCCCTAGACCAACGAGCCCCGCAAAAAGAGTCAAAGCATACTGTCATTGCCATCGAAAATCAAGCTAACATCTGCGGAGAACGCCAAAAGTACTGCAACATCTCAGGTAGTCAGGCAGCATTTGTCGACAGGACAACAAAGTTCGTCTTTCACCATCACCTTTCATTAAAACCGGGACAGGTTAGAAATGTGGTACGTCTTAACCAAGTGAATTACCGCAGGAAGGAAACAGAACAACAGGAAAGGGCTCTAATAGGGGGCAGTCAGGAGAGATTAAATGAGAAGAGGCCTTGGGACCCTGGCCACAGAGTTAGGTTAGCATCAAATCAGAGAATAATGACACCACAGTATGAGGCCATTCCGGCCGCCGTGTCTGTGCCAGCTCTCTGTTAGCGCAATGGAAGAACAAAGAAACAAAGATATGTCTGGAGGAGCTATCGATGGCATATTGATCGACAACTACCGCCCGGACACAAAGAACAAGTGGAAACAAGATTGAAACCCAAATCTGCGATGGAAGGACACACAAAATGGGTGCAGCATTTACAGTGTGAAACTGCTGAACACACACTGAGTGTGAAAGCTGTATTGAGCCCAGTGGAAGATGCGCTGCTGTTCCTCGAGTGGCTGTTGAGCTTCTTTGGAAATTTCACGACGCCGAGGTCCGGGAGGTCAGCGTTAAGATCCAGCTCTCCAGTCAGTTAAATTCTCCACTTTGGCTCTGTGGAGTAGATGGGTCACGTCTCTGTGGTCAACACAGATCTTGAGCATCAATTTTATCCAAAACGCACTCCAGCTCAGACACTGTCTCTCTCTCTCGAGCATCATCTGTGGGGAGAGAAACGACGTAAACATTCCGAGTCCTGAGAAATCTTTTTCAGAGTGGGCCAATGTAAATCAACCCCGCCGTCAGCATCGCAAACAATTCATAATCTCTGACCTGGAGTAAAGAGCCTGTCCTGGATTTAAACCCACGACCACTCCCATAGGCATTGATTGAAAATCCTTAAACGAGAACCAGACCTCGAGAACAAAGGGCACAAATATAAGACCGACATTAAGCAAAATATAACTTATGTTAATTTCGATATAATTTCTACAGCTCACGGCTTTATATGTTCAGACATCTGTTAATTTAAGAAACAGCTGTCGCATGCAACAAGGGACCTGGCCTCTCAAACAGACCATCAGAATCTGCAGCAACACAGTGAGGTTGTACATTCCGCAGGTACATTGATTGCCTGCGGTTTCTGTAGTTTAGTGGTTATCGCATTCGTCTCACACGCGAAAGGTCCCCGGTTCGAAACCGGGCAGCAAACATTTAGCATTTCGTGTGAGAAATGTTTGCACAATTATTGGGCACAAAATAATTCTGTTTCCTGAATGTTGCCGGAATCTCGTGTTTCCAGGACAATGAGCCACTACACTGAATTGAACATTAAGGCCCAAGCACTGAATTTTCGGCAGGCAATGAGAGGTGAAGAATTTTCATATCTTGGCACACCTAGGATATTAGCAACTCGTTCATCCACAACATAGTTTCAGCGATTTACAAATGAACATATTTAATCACCATCTCAAACATGTCTAAATGTATGACAAATGCAATTTACTGCGGATGCTTCAAACGGAAACAAAAACAGAAAATACTGGACAATCTCAGCAGGTCTGACAGCCTCTGGGGAGCGAAATGGCAGCTGTCGTTTCCAGTCAAGTGGACTCTTTGTCAACGCTGGAGAACTGGAACTGGAACTGGAGATTCAGACGATTGTGGGAGGAGGAAAGCAAACCCAATGTGAATGAATCTACGCCGCAAAGAAATCATGTTGCTTGACCAATGGAAAACCTTATCGAAGGGCTCGTCCGGGATTTGAACCCGGGACCTCTCGCAAATTCCGGCAGCGATACACCCAAAGCGAGAATCATACCCCTAAACCAACGACCCCCGCAAAAAGAGTCAAAGCATACTGTCATTGCCATCGAAAATTAATCTAACATCTGCAGAGAACGCCAAAAGTACTGCACCATCTCAGGTAGTCAGGCGGCATTTGTCGACAGGACAACAAAGTTCGTCTTTCACCATCACCTTTCATAAAAACCGGGACAGGTTAGATATCAGAAGGGGTTTCAGTGCAGTTAGATTGCGAATATACAGACCGGACGATGTACCACATGCTATGGTATCAGCAAAAGCCGGCACAGCCGCCGAGATTGGTCATCATTAACATATTGACGATGAAGAAAGAGGAGATCTCAGGACGATATCTGGCGGCTGCCAACAAGTCTAAAAAGAATGGTTATCTCAATATAAACGCGCTCAGTGTGGAGGACGGATCGGTCTATTACTGTGCAATGAGCACAGTGTCACAAAGCAGCTACAACCACGTACGAAAGCCTCAGAGAGTATTTTCAATTCCAGTAAATTTGCGTTCCTGCCCTTATACCGGAGGATGGATTGATCTGGATTCAGAAAAATACTCAGGTCTATTTCTCCACAATTGCATTGCCGTCTCTGTCCTTGTATAGGTCAATAGAGGCGCCGTTTCGGATTCGTGAGATTAATCAGCATGTCGCGATGCACAGTAAATTTAAGCTTGGAATATCCACTTCCGAGCAGCAGTAATGAAAGTTCTCAGATGTGGGGATAATAAAATCTTCCAGGACCGTTAACTTAGGTCGACCTTATGCCAACGAGTCTGAGCCCCTAGTAGTCTTCAGCGGAACATCGACTTTCTGATCGAAAATACATCAAATCTATGTTGACACTTCCTGCTTTCTGTTATGGAGGTTCCCGGAAAAGGGGCGTGTTTCAAAGAAAGTGTGGTGCTGTCCAAGTGAGTTCTGTAAAATCCACGGGCCTGTGATGATTCCACGTCTCACAAATGTCCATGCCCGCGGGACCATGTGTACGGTCCTTCCAGATATTTTCCGCACTGCCTCAGGGGACCAATATTACCAGCCCAGCATTCTCATTCGGTCCCTGGCAATCAGAGGATTGGCCGTCACTGTTGAAATGCACAGAGTTGTGATCCTGTTGTCGTCTCCGTGGCGCAATCGGTTAGCGCGTTCGGCTATTAACCGAAAGGTTGGTGGTTCGATCCCACCCAGAGCCGAATTGTTGTTCCACTCCTGGATGATATGTTTTTAGGGGCTGTTTAGGACAGGGCTAAATCGCTGGCTTTGAAAGCAGACCAAGCAGGCCAGCAGCACGGTTCGATTCCCGTAACAGCCTCCCCGAACAGGCGCCGGAAGGTGACGACTCGGGGATTTTCACAGTAACTCAATTTGAAGCCGACTCGTGACAAGAAGCGATTTTCCTGTTCTGATGACACGTACCGTGCTCCGGCTGCGGCATGGAATTACCTCTGTCGCTGTAATATCCTTCATAGCGCCGAGCTGGGGAATAGCTCAACGATGCTGTGTCTCCCTCGATAACAAACACCAACTCAGGAGATTGTGACACCTCCTCACGGACCTGCTAACAGACGAATGTTGAGCAGGAGTTGGTTATTCATCCCCTTGAGCCTTCTCCAACATTCAATAAGTTCGTGACAGATGCGAACGTGACCTCAGATTCACATTTCACCGACCCCGGATAACCTTTGATTACCTTTTCAGTTGAGAATCCAACCACATCTGTCTTAAAATCTTCAACGGGCCTATCTCAGCGGTCTCTGGAGAAGAATCCCTCAGAAAAAAAGCCCAAAGATCTACATAACCGGGCCGGGTCGAGCAGTATCTCTGGCCATGATGTGGAGATGCCGGCGTTGGAATGGGGTGAGCACAGTAAGAAGTCTTACAACACCAGGTTAAATTATTCTGTTTTGTGATTCACCTGAGGAAGGAGCTGCGCTCCGAAAGCTCGTGTTTGAAACAAACCTGTTGTACTTTAACCTGATGTTGTAAGACTTCTTACTGTATCTCTGGCAGCAGCGCATCCCTTCCCGATGAACTTAATGCATTCTATGCTCGGTTTGAGCAGGTAACCAACAATCCGCTGTCAAGTGCCCCAGCAGCCCTTAATTCACCCATACCCACCATCACAGTTTCCGAAGTCAGATCGGCCTTCCGGAAAGTGAACCCACGGAAGGCGACTGGCCCGGACGGGATCCCTGGTCGTGCACTCAGAGCCTGCGCGGGCCAGCTGGCAGAGGCATTCACAGACATCTTTAACCTATCCCTACTCCACTCCGAGGTCCCCACCTGCTTCAAGAAGTCCACCATCATACCGGTACCAAAGAAGAACGAGGCAACATTCCTCAATGACTACCCTCCGGCGGCCCTGACATCAGTTGTAATGAAGTGCTTCGAGAGGCTGATCATGAAGCGCATCACCTCCATACTCCCGGAACGCCTTGACCTACTTCAATTCGCATACCGTCGCAACTGGTCCACATCAGACGGCATTTTCCTGGCCCTACACTCATCCCTAGAGCATCTCGAAAACAAGGACTCCTACATCAGACTCCTATTTATTGACTACAGCTCCGCCTTCAACACCATAATCCCAGCCAAGCTCATATCAAAGCTCCAAGACCTAGGACTTGGCTCTCCACTCTGCAACTGGATCCTTGACTTTCTGACCAACAGACCACAATCAGTAAGAATGAACACCAAAACCTCCTCCACAATAGTCCTCAACACCGGTGCCCCGCAAGGCTGCATACTTAGCCCCCTACTCTACTCCCTGTACACACACAACTGCGTGGCAAAACTTGGTTCCAACTCCATCTCCAAGTTGGCTGACGATACGACCATAGTGGGCCGGATCTCGAATAACTACGAGTCCGAATACAGGAGGGAGATAGAGAACCTAGTGGAGTGGTGTAACGACAACAATCTCTCCCTCAATGGCAGCAAAAGTAAAGAGCTGGTCATCGACTTCAGGAAGCAAAGTACTGTACACACCCCTGTCAGCATCAACGTGGACGAGGTGGAGATGGTTAGCAGTTTCAAATTCCTAGGGGTGCACATCACCAAAAATCTGTCCTGGTCCACTCACTTCGATGCTATCACCAAGAAAGCACAACAGCGCCTATACTTCCTCAGGAAACTAAGGAAATTCGGCATGTCCACATTAACCCGTACCAACTTTTACAGATGCACTTTAGAGAGCATCCTATCAGGCTGCATCACAGCCTGGTATGGCAACTGCTCGGCCCAGGACCGCAGGGAACTTCAGAGAGTCGTGAATAGTGCCCAGTCCATCACACGAACCTGCCTCCCATCCATGGACTCCATCTACACCTCCCGCTGCCGGGGGAAAGCGGGCAGCATAATCAAGGATCCCTCCCACCCGCCTTACTCACTTTTCCAACTTCTTCCATCAGGCAGGAGATTCAGAAGTCTGAGAACAAGCACGAACAGACTCAAAAACAGCTTCTTCCCCACTGTCACCAGACTCCGAAATGACTCTCTTATTGACTGACCTCATTAACACTACACCCTGTATGCTTCAACCGATGCCAATGCATATGTAGTTACATTGTATATCTTGTGTTGCCCTATTATGTAGTCACATGTATTTTCTTGTATATTCTTGAAATTTGTTTAATTCCCTTTTCTTCCATGTACTGAGTGATCTGTTGAGCTGCTTGCAGAAAAATACTTTTCACTGTACCTCGGTAATAAACAAATCCAATCCAACAACCCGTCTTGCTCCATTTTCACATAATAATAAATGGCGATGGTCTTTCTGACCGCCCTCTCGCATCCACCTTGAGAGATGAATATCCCCCCCCCCCCCCCACCACACACACACACACATATACCCCTACACCTCTTGGTGTCGGTTTGTTTCTGGGACCCACTGCCTTTCTGCTAGAATGTGTTTGACGGCACAGACACATATGGGGATCTCTATATTTGTGTGCTGGTATTTCTCTATATATGTGTCATATTGCGATCACTTCTACATTTGCTGCTACGCAGATTCTCTCCAATCAGACGGAATATGAACCGTGCAGGCTGTCCGGATGCTGACTGTGTATCAGGATCGTCAGTATCGATTGTACTGCTGTGTGGCGTCAGTATCCTCTTCAACCCTCATTTCAGCGTCCAGATGTTCCACTGGGTCTTCGTGGCTCCAGTCTGATAGAAACGAACAGAAAACAATAATAATCTCAAAATTCAGAATCAGCCTCATATTGACCAACGTAACGGTCACCTGCACCATACTCATTATTATTTAATTAACAATAATATCTGGTTACTCAGTCAGGGGAGAATGGGGGTTTTGCAGTGAAGGAAATACTGAGTAGCGAGATCGTAACGAAGAGGGTGACGAGGCAGTTCCCCGCGATCGTTCCTGAATCAATCGCTCTTTAGCGCAGGCAATTATCTGTCAGAGCAGCAATCCAGATTCAGGTCCCACTGCATTGCTGATCCAACCAATGACAGGAATCGAGCAGCGGCAGCAGTATATTCCAATGGTGTTGGAGCGAGGGCATCAAACGGAAACTGTGACCGGGTCACCGCAGACTCAAAGCTGAAAATTGTGGGGCGGTTATCAGCTGCAGTCACAAGTGATGGAGCGGAAATAGCGACAGTTGAGCATCCAGCAGCCCGTGACCATCCTGCACCTGCTCAACTCACTGAGAACAATATAGTGTCGGAGGGGTGGGGGCAGATTGAACTGACGCTACCTGCGCCTATTTGAAATAACTTTTTCTATTGCCCTTTTTACCCTGCATTTAAATCCCGCGGGGTTTTCCGTTCTCAAGTTCTGACAATGCTTTTTGAAATTTTCTATTGATTCTTCTTCTCTCATCAATTGTTGCGCCAGACTCCAAATGATAACAACTCACAGTGCAATCAACCTCACTTGCTTGCATAAGGTGCTGTGGCCAAGAGGAAAGGCGTTGGTTTCGTAAACCAAAAATCGCGGGTTCAAATCCCGCCCGTGCCTCGGTGCTGATCCATTCAAAGACGTTTCATTGTCTCGCAAACGCTTGCAGCATGAAATATCATTCACCTATCTTCTTTATAGGACATTTAACCTAATGAAAGTCAATCTGGTCTCTGAAAAAAGCGATATTCAGAGCAGTTCCCCTTTTGTACCTTCTTCGTCAGAACCAAAATAAACTGCTATTATTCTGAGTTCTAACCTCCGCATGTCCACCAAAATCTTGGCATTCTTTCGACTTCATCGCATCCATGGTGTGAACCGAGAACTACAGATTAAGCATCATTTTTTGATTAGAAATACCTATAGTGACAAAGATAGTGTATTAACAGCTGAAATTTAGATTTCTGTCCAGGTTTCTCGCCCTGATATGCATTGCAGTCAACAATGAATCCACTCAACAGCCGAATTCTAACACGGAGTAAACCGAATCCGGCAGCAGAGGGCGCCAAATTCAAGCACGGGCGTCAGAAACTCACCTGATGGTGTCGGCCAAACCGATAGGATGGGAGGCGAGTGATGTCACAATAGACCCTCTCCCTGCACTGCACTAAGTTCCCTCTCTCCTCCAATCCAGTTCAGTTCACTGGGAGAGATTCAGTCAGACATGTTAGTGATAATACTGGCGGCGCTTTGGCACAGTAAGTAGTTACAGTGTTAATTAAACCAGATTAGCACATTAATACACATAGGCTATGTGTAATTAACGATCGGGAATGTCTATGAAGTGCCTGCATCAGAGGTCCCAAAAAATGCCGCAGATAGAAGTAGATTTATATCAACTCTGTTTAAACTCAGGGCGGCACGGTGGTGCAATGGTTGGCACTGTGGACACGGGTTCGATCCCGGTCCCAGATCACTGCCCGTGTGGCGTTTGAACATTCTCACTCCCACAACCTAGATGTACAGGCTAAGTGGACTAGCCACGCTAAAAAGCACCTCTTAATTGAAAACAACTCTAACTTTATAAAGGAACAACAATCTGTTCATTTCATTCCTTCACTTTCGCAGGCCGGCTATATGTAATCCAGTAGCCCAGTCAGCAGTGACAATAACTGTCCCAGAAGTGGGTTCGGTGAAGTTAAATTGCCAATATAAAGGCCCCAACATGTACAAAATGCAATGATATCAGGAGAAACCGGCACAGCCACCGAGATTGATTATCACCAACACCTTAGTAATGAAGAAAGATGTTGGTTCAGGACGATATCTGGCGGTTGCTGACAAATCTAAACAGAACAGTTACATCAGTATAAGCGCATTCGATGCGCTTATACTGAGGACGGGGTGGTCTATTACTGCTCACTGAGGAACAGCGTTAGAGAAAACCTAAAGCCCCGTACACAACGCTGAGTGAGTGTTTACAGCATCACTGAGGTTCCTTTCCGAGAAGGAATTGATCCCAGGCTCAGGCAAGCAATCATGTCTATTTACCGGACATGTCTCTGTCCTTGCGTAGATCGACAGAGGAATAGTTTGGGAAATCCTGAGAGCTTTGGCTGAAAATATCAGCCATGATTGAATGGCGAAGCACACTCGATGGGCCAAGTGGCCTAATTCTGCTCCTGTGTCTAATGGCCTTATCATCTTATTATTGTCTATTATACTGCACATTTTATTGTAACTTTAAAACCGGGGGATCTAACTACCAGCAGAGGGAGGCACTCAAATGAGGAGTTGAGATGGACGAAAATCATGGCCTGCTCTCGCAGATGAGTCCAAGGACAAAGACGCCTCGTTACCCGTTCCTGTAACGAAATGCAGAATGGATCAATATCTGCTGCGGTACTAAATGTACAAGGTACTTAATGGGCGGCACTGTGGCTCAGTGGTTTGCATTGCTGCCTCACAGCTCCAGGAACCGGGGTTCGATTCCCAGCTTGAGTCACTGTCTGTGTGGAGTCTGCACATTCTCCTAGTGTCTGCATGGGTTTACTCAGGGTGTTCCGGTTTCCTCCCACAATTCCCGAAAATACATGCTGTTAGGTAATTTGGACATTCTGAATTCTCCCTCTGTGTACTCGAACAGGCGTCGGAATGTGGTGACTAGGGGATTTTCAACGTAACTTCATTGCAGTCTTAATGTTAAGCCTAATTGTGACACTAATAAAGATTATTATTATGTACAATAACCGCTGAACAACATGAGAATTACTATCAGTCTGGGACATGGGAAGCACATGGTGCCAGGTTTAGACCTTAATAGATATCAAGTTGTCGATCGAAAATACCTGAAGTTTCTGTTGACACGACATGTTTTATGTTGGATTCCCACGCAGATCAGGGACAGACTTCGTCCAATTGAGACGAAGGGGCGCTAAAGGGCAATTTAGCAAGGCCAATCCAGATTTCCTCCACATCTTTGAACTGTGGGAGGAAATCGCTTCTCGGACTTTTTGCTAAGATGACCGTGAGGTCAGGTGGAATGCGTGGATCTGGTATGTCTCTCTTCTGGGGGCCATGAATTGGATTCAATTTGAATTGGTTTTTGGAGCAGGCATGGAGCTGCATTACGGATTTGCCCCTGTCCACACTCTGAGCTCTAGCTTTGTAACTCTGATAAGGTCTTAAAAAAAACTTGAGCAGCCGGAGGAAACCCTCGCAGACATGGGGAGAAAGTGCAAACTGCACACTCACGGCCGGAAGTGAACCCGGGTCCCTGGCGCTGTGAGGCAGCAGTGCCAACCACTGTACCACTCCTGTTCCACCGCACCATCCCTACTTGCAGGACAATAGAGGCATGGATTCTAAAAGCAGGGAGATCATGTTGGAGTTGTACAGAACTGTCGTGAGGCCACAGCTGGAGTACTGTGTGCAATTCTGGGCGCCACATTATAAGAGGATGTGATTGCACTGGAGGGGTTGCAGAAGAGATTCACCATTATGTTGCCTGGGATGGAACATTTATGTTATGAAGAGAAGTTGCATAGTGTTGTGTGTACAAGATTACGAGGGTCATGGCAGGGTGGATAGGGAGGCGCAGTTCCTCTTAGTTGAAGGGTCAGTTGCGAGGGGACACAAGTTCAAGGTGAGGGGCAGGAGGTTATGGGGATTTGAGGAAAATCTTATTTATTCAGAGGATAAAATCTATAGTAAATCCAGATTTACTATCTGGAGTAAACTACGTGGGAGGGTGGTAGAGGCTGTGTGCTTCACATCCATTAAATAGTACCTGGATGAGCACATTACACGTCTTCACATTCAAGGCTATGGAACACGTGCTGACAAATGAGGTCCTGTAGTTAGTCCTGTATTTTTCACGTGTTGGTGCAGACTCGACTGACCGGAAGGCCTCATCTCAACTGGTGGTTCTATGTATCTGTGATTCTGAGTGCTATAACATTCCTGGCACTATAATAATTCCGCGAGTGACAAACTTCCAGGATTTCCGCGTACATATTTATGTCCAGGTATTGGCTGCCCAATTTTATTGGCCTTGTCTTTCACTGGCGTGTCACTGGCAATCAGAGGAATGCATTTCTCTGCTGCAATAAAGCAAGATGTGATAATGTTAGAATAACCAGTACCGTGAGCCGGCTGCGGCATTGGGATCGCCACACCATTGAAGGATACGGCCTGCTGGTGTGGGGGCTCAGCTCAACGATTCTGTCTCGCTCAGTAACAAACACTGACTCGGGAAAATGCAGGGCCTTTTCATTGCCATATGAGCATCCGACTTGGGAGCAGGGAGTTGGTCAATCGGCCACTCGGGTCTACTCCACAATTCAATGAGATCAGGACTAAGGTGACCATGGCCTCAGCTCCACATTCCGTGTAAGCCAAGGACGCTGGTAGAGGTATAATCAGTAAGTTCGCAGATTCCGAGAACATTGTTGATGTGGTTACTAATGAAGAGGAAAACCTTAGAATAGTGGCAAATGGCCTCTGAAAATTTGCGAGGTGATGCAATTTGGGAGAACTAGAAAGGCAAGGGAATATATAATGAACAGTAGGACGCTCGGAATTACAGTAACCAGAAGGACCTGGGATGCGTATCCATAGAGCCCTGAAAGCACCAGGACAGGTAAATACGGTGGTTAAGAAAGGCTTATGAAATATTTGCGTTTATTTTCCGTTGAACATAAGAGCAGGGAGGTTATGATGAAGCTGCAGAAACGCTGGTTAGGCAACGGCTGGATCCCTGTGTGCAGTTCTGGTCGCCGTAGTACAGGAAGGATTTGATTGCAGTAGAGCGGGTGCAGTGGAGATTCCCCAGGATGTTGCCGGGGATGGAGTGTTTCGGCTATGAAGACAGGCTGATTGGCTTAGGATGGTTTTCCTCAGAGCAGAGAACGCTGAAGGGGGGCCTGATTCAGGTTTATTAAATCTATCTAATCCACCTATTCTGCATATTTTTGGATTGTGGGAGGAAACCGCTGCACACGGAGGAAACCATCACAGTCCTGGGGACAACGTGCAAAGGCCACGGGCTCGTCCAAGGCCAGAGTAGAATCCGGGTTCCTGGCGCTGTGAGGCTGCAGTGCTAGCCATTGTATCGCCCCAAATAACCGAACTCTTTGAGCAGGTTTTTGACCATTTGACCTAAATGCTCCACTGAAACTCCTTTGGACATGTAATGATGTGAAAAGCTCAACATTAATTTAAATTGTTGCATTTGCTATTGTCCAGTGAGACCTGATAGTTTACTGAATGAGTGAGTCTGTACACCAAGATATGAACAAGAAGCAGGAGTTTTGGAATCACAGATCGATTCGTCAATCTTACATCTGTTATGAATGCAAGTTGCAATCGTAAACTGGTTTAACTGTGCAGGTGGACTTCACCTCTTGCTATTTTTGAGATGTTTTGTTACAATGTTTGTCACTCACTCTGTAAATTGAACTGCCCATGAGGACGCGCCCCCTGCTGAGCAGCAGCTGGAACTGCCAGTCTGGGGTTTTTGTACGGGATCCCCCATATCTCTGTAGCAGTGTGGGCTGCATGGCACAGAAATACACGGCTCTGTCGGAGATCATTGTGTTACTGATCGTTAGCTCGGTAGTCTTGTCTTTTTTATCAAACGTAGAAGAAAACCGATTATTGAGGTCGGTGTTCCTTTGCACCGTCTGTCCAATAAGAAGAAACATATACTTTGGAGCTTTCCCGGGCTGCTGACTGTACCAGTACACATAAGGGTTAGCAGCACCTGTTTTCAAGGTGCAGGTTAACGTGACTTCACTTTCCTCTGTAACCGTTATTTCAGATTCCTTTTGTTCCACGGTGTCCTGGTGGCTCCATTCTAACAGAAGTAACAACAATAATGACAATCAGAGTTAGCATCGCATTCAGCAATACGATCATCAGCAAAATAATCTCTGTCATTTTACCAACAATAAAATCAGGGTTACTGCATTCAGGAAGAGAATGGAGTGTTACTGGGAAGGAAATACTGACTGAGAAGTGAGATAATGACGAGCAGCGAAGCGAGATGGTTCCTCATGATCCTTCCTGAGTTTGTGATTCTGCAATGAGAGACATCCTCTGTCAGAGACAGAAATACAGATCCCCGTCACACTGCACTGCTGAACCGGCCAATGAGAGGAATGAACCAGCAGCAGCAATCTCTCCACAATTGGGTCAGAGTGAGAGCAGCAACCGGAAGCAGTGGGCGGGGGTACCGCAGTCTGAATATTGAGTGACGTGTGCGGTGACTCTCAGCTGTACTCGGAACTCATGGAGCGGAAATAGCGACGGTTGAATCTTCACTGCACCGTGACCATCCTGCACCTGCTCACTGTTCAAGGCACTGAGAAGAAATATATTGGAAAGGACATGACGGACTAGAATCTAGAATCTTCGAGTCAGGGATGAGGCTACACGATCTATATTGCCCGAGACACGTTGAAATGGTTACCTTATTCTTCTTTCAAAAATAGTCTTTTCTACATAGCCATGTAATTGCCTTTACATTTCCTTCTTAAAGTTATTGTTGAATTTTCTTCCTTTTTTAGACACCTCTTCTGTAGTTCAGCAAATCGCAGTGTAGATAATGAATGGAACTTTCCTGGGCTCTATTTCTCCCCGATCTTTGTACTATCCAAGGATCTGCTTGAAACAGCTCCGTTTCATCTTCATTGACAGATCCACTCACATTTCAGCAACTGAGTACAGTCTCTCCTTTACTTTCTTTGACCTAAGGAGAGGTGGCCTTGTGGCGTCATCGGCAGCTTCTGTGCCTCTAGCTCCTTAGTCGTAGAGCTTTACGGCAAAGAAGAGGCCCTTTGACACATCATGTTTGCCTTGGCCATTAAGTACCGATCTAGTCTAAACCAATTTCTGACACTTGACCCGGAGCCTTGCATGCAATGGCGTTTCAAATCATCATCTAAACGCTTCTTTATTGATGTGAGAGTTTCCGCCTGGACTAGCCTTATGGGCAATGAGTTCCAGGTTCTCACCGCGCTCAAATTCCCTCTAAACCTTCTGCTTCATACCTTGAATCTATGCCCCTTCATTGTTGACCCTTCTGCTAATGGAAAGGTTTTTTGTAACCCCTCGATTAGGTCCTCCTCAGTATTCTCTGCTTTAAGGACAATATCCCAGCTATCTAGCCTCTCCTCAGAGCTGAAACATTCCTGCCCAGAAAACCTCCTGATTAATCTCTTCTGCACCCTCTCTGCTATAATCACATCCTTTCCGTAAGGTGGCGAGCAGATGTGCACAAAATACTCCAGCTGAGGACTAACCAGCATTTTATACGGCTCCATAATTACCTCCCTGCTCTTATATTCCATGTCTCAGCTAATAAAGGCAAGTATCCTGTATGTCTTCTTCACCACCTTATCTACTTGTCCAGTTGTCTGCGGGGATATGTCGGCATGAACACCACGGTCCTGTACTTCTTGGCGTCCTGCCATTCATTGTGTGTTTTCTTGCAAACTTCGTCCTCCCAAAATGCATCAGTGTTAAATTCCGTTTGCCACTGTTCTGCCCATCTGGCCCTTCCGTCAATATCATCCTGCAATCTATACCATTCCTCCTCGCTATTTAGCACACCGACGATTTTCATGCTGTGTGCGAACGACGGTTGGGTATAGCTCAGGAGATTGGAAAGCCAGAAGGGTCTGGATTCCTGTTCCAGCTCTGGAGTGGTTCCGGCCTGCCTCCCAGTGAAGTTGCAATGGATTGGACCTGCCTTCCGACAGATAGCGCCAGAGAAAGAAGTAACGAGAAGAATCCAGATTTGGATAGTCAGTTCTCATTCCTGACATCGATGTTTTCACATACAAATCAATGACCTTAAATCCATTCAGAAACCCCCATTGTGAACCGGGTTGGACAGAATCCTCCAGCAGATGGCGCAAAGTCCAGGCATGATAGTTAGAAAGTCACATGAGACCAAAGCCAGACGTATATTCAGTGATGTCACAGTGGGCCTGGTTCCCTTGCTGTGTCTGGGTGGGACATTGAGCTGAACAGAGCCCGAGTTCCCTTGCTTCTCTCAATCTCTAACTCATTCCATTCCCAATCACTGAGAGATTCAGTCAGACATGTTTCTAATAATACTGGCGGGGCTCTTGCATATTAAGTACTGGATTATGCACCATGGGACCCGTGCTCTCTGGTTGTGACTTCTAAAGAAATAAAATGAATTGAAATGGATTCTGACCCTTCTTTTCTGATATGAAAGAGTAAACGCAAATCACGAACAGGCCTCACTCATTGCAGCATATCCATGGAATTGTTACTAAAATGCCTGCTCTCGGATAACTGCACAGGCTACACACTTTCAGAATGACCCGTCAGGTTTTTGTACGGCGCTGAATGGTTTTCAGTTCACTGTGCCTCACTGCACAGAGATAGGTGGCGGTGTCTGTCACTCGAACGTCACTAACATTCAGAGAGCTATGTTTCTCTGCTGAAATGAACCGAGCTGTGATCCTGCCCTGATCGCTGGTGCCGATCGCCAGGTGCTGCATGGTTCCATCCGGGTATTGTCTGTACCATTGGAGGATCATTCCTGCTACTGTGGTGGAACAGGCCAAGGATGCAATGTCTCCCTCGGGAACCACCATTGACTCTGGAGACTGCGATAACTCGTCACTGCCAGCGGCATCTGAGATGTAAAATAACATGAATAATTTAATATCACACAGACGGCGAGAATATGATATAGCACAATCAACTACAACATGACATAACAATATATACAATAAAGGAAACTGCACGTCCCTATAACATGACATGTCTGATGTGTGACATATTCCTGCCAGATATAGTGATTGCACTCACACGGAGAGAAGAGTAAGAAATTCAGGGAGATAATCACTAAAGTGAAGCTCAGCTTCATGTTGGATTCTATCGATCTGTGTTAAGTAGCTCTCGGTAGTTTTCAGGACCAGAGACAATGCCGCGAAGGCAGCGCTGTTGTCCATCAAACTGAGTCTAACACCAATTGCACCGTGCCCGCCCGAGCCGGGTCTCAGGGGCTTGTGATCACAAAGTGAAGCTGTGAAGGAGATTCAGCATTGGATGGGGTGTGGGTCGAAGAATGCGCATGCGCAGAGCACCGCCTATGTGGAGTCAGACTGAGGACACGTGTGATGTTTTCCTGCAGATTGAGTTACGTAAGTCTGTAAACTGAGTGACGTCAGTGGGACTGGTTGAAGAGTCAAAAATATCTTTCCCGGAGCTGATCTGAACAGCCAGCCCTGAGTTTTAGAGAATTAACAGCTGATCAGAAATAGCAAGGCTGGATTACCCTGGAGACTGGTTTGATGACGGATCTGTCGGTCGGATCGGATTCTGCAGTGTATTTTTACTGCCGCTGCTGGTAACAGGTGGGTTAGTTTCATTCGAGGTTAATGTGGCCCCCTCCCCCGCCCGGTGTGGGTTTGTGTGGCTGACATCGCCGCTGCTCGATGGCTCCACATCATGTCTGCATCTGCCCGAGATTCTGTCGAAACTCCAACAGACAGGAGCTCTAAGACACAGTGCAAAATACGGGACTGTTGTCCACCGTGAGTCCTGCTCCTGAGTAACTATTCAGAGCCACTTTCTCTATCCAGAGATGGAGGGAGGTTTGGCTGCCTGAGCGGTGCTGTTGCTGTTTTGTTTTTTGCCTCACTGCTTGTCTGCTGACATGAGTAACATAGCACAAGTGAAAGACTGAAACTTTCTCCTGAACACCACACGGACTGCAGCGGTTCAAGAAGGCAGCGTCAAAGGTTAAACTAAAAGCAACTACATCTTCTGTCTTAACATCAGGCGGCAGTAGCCGAGAAACAGAATTCACATCACTCAGATCAGAAATACATGCTGAAACAGGAAATAATCATATGTTTAAAATTCCGATTGAAACCATGATTTCAAATGCGATGAAATGTGTTTGTTCCACAATTACTTTCCGAAATGCCCCGCCTGCACCAGCCCCATACAACCCAGATGGCCGCATTGTCGCCGTCTGATTTGTAAAGGTTGAAATTCGAAGCAACACCTTCTATTCCGCACCATCAAGAATCGGTTGTCTTTCTCAGCATTTTCTCACTTCACTTTCTTGCGTCTCCAATGATGGTTTAAGACCTGTAGGTGGGGAACTGCCCGTCAGTGAATGGGAACAATCCGAGCTGGGATACAATCAGTACCTTATAAGAAGAATCGCTGCATATTTGCAGGCGGGGTTAGGGATGGGTTTGCTGGTCTGGTTATTGTAGGACGGGAACACATGTTTGTGAATTGTGTCAGAAAAACAATAAACAGACACTCGAAAGGAGAATTAATATTCGAGGGACTCTGACCTTGGCGTTTGTTATAAAGTCTGCAACCACTGCCTCATGAAATGTGCTAATTTTCTACAAATGTCTGTGAACCAATAAAATACACCAGTCATCCAGACTCTGTGTATCGACTTTGATCAAAGGGTCCTAGAAGGGGAGAACTGAGATGGAGAAAGGTTCACACAATAATTCAGACAGAAATGGAAAGATCATAAACAGACTAAATGTGAGTTAACGAACCATAAATTAACTTGTGAAATTCATTTCAGTACAAATGCAAGTTATAAACTAACGAATATAAGTATTCAGTTCCTGCTCACTTGTTCGTATTGAGTGTTGTGTTTGATTTTGATGTTGTATTAATGAGCCTGTGACCCTGACAGGCTGAGTAGTTGTGTCCGTCTATCATTGTGAGAGCGCCCTCTGCTGCGAAATAACTGGAACTCCCAGTGCGAGTTCATGTACGGGACCCGCTATAACTCTGCAGCAGCGTGGGCTCCATCGCGCAGAAATATACGGCACTGTCGGAGAGATCAGCTCCGGCGATATTTAAAGGAACCGTTTGGTTTTCTTTGTGTAAAACAGCCGAGAACCTGGCTGGGAAATCTGGAGACTTATCTGAACTGCCCGTGCTATATATTTTCATTACATTCCTCGGAGGATCCCCGCAACACTGAATGTACCAGAACAGAGTGTTAAAAACAGCTGTCGAGTATCTACAGTCCAGGTTAATGCTCTGTCCTTCCAGAACCGTTATCTCAGATCGATCCTGGGACACTGATTCTTCACCATTTGTTCCTGGAACAAAACACAAAATGTACTCAGTATCTGGGAGTAAAGATAACACACAGAACACATGGTGAACATTTAAACATCGACTCACCGGGAAGCATGGCCATTATTATCAGTAACCAACATGGGGAACACATGGTGTCTGGATTAGAGTTCGACAGAAATAAATCCGATTTGAAATATGTTCTGGTATTAAAGCAGAAATTCAGATCAGGAGAATCTTCACTGACTGGGAGACTGAGGGGCGTTTCCCAGCGACATGATTGGCTGGTCTGTCGACCCTGATGACAGTTGGGCGCCAATCAGTGTTAGTCCTGGACGAATAATATCTTCTGATTCTCTCCTTCTCCCTGTCTTTCTCTGTCCCTCCATCTCTGTCTTTGTCTCAAGGTCTGCCCCGCACTATCGCTCGGTCTCTATATATCTGTTTCCCCTTCCTCTGTTTCTGACCCTCTCTCACACACTTCCTCTGCCTCTTTCTTCCCTTTTCCTTGAAGTTCAGACTGGAGAAAACCCAATTCGTCCAACTTCCTCATTTCAAGGAGTTCATCAAAGTGTTCAGTTAATAGGAGCAGCTGAAGAAGGTAAAATATAATAGCCACAGCTCAGGATTAGGATAAACATGGCATCAGTTACATTTAGATCCCAAAATAATACAGGATATTTGTGTGAATTATGGCCATATTAACATATTTTCGATGTATTGGTATTTTAGAGTCAGGATCTCATCGAGATCTCCGTGATTTCATATTGTTTAAAACCAGCTTCCTTAAACAATGTGACTGAGATATCACACTAAACAACGGTATTCGGCAGGATTTAAAGAAAATCTGGAATTAGCTCCATGTATAACTTTATAATCATTGAAATAAATTGCAATAATAAAAATATGAACCAAAAATAATGTTACGTCATTATACATCAACATCCTTCAGTAATTTGAGAATTCGATAATTTTCCAGGAAAGCGCCATATACCTCAGATCGCCACCAGATGGAGCTCGCTCACCATGTTTTTCTGTTCACTGCACTCGGTATAGGAGAGACAACATGGTGTTTGTGCGACGAGTCTCGTCATCCAAGGCGTCAAATGGATCCCGGAAATGATTGTTTCCTCATTGCTTTCACACTTTTTAAAGATTTACCTGAATATTTACCATTTGATCTCCTTCTGACTGTTTGAGGGTCTGTAATGCACTCCCAGTAGCATGAGAGCGCCTTTATTGGCCCTACACTCAATCGGTGTGTCGTCAATTGGTCATCTTCCAACATATCATCCCTTGTCATTTCTGTAATTGATTATCTAACCAATTTAGCCACCCCACCCTTTTTATACCCTGTCTATCTCTGTCTGAAAACCCTGACAGGAGGAATATTGAACTGCCATTCGGTCCCTCTCTATCTGTTTCTGCAGTAACTATTAATTCATACTCTTATCGGTGCCCTAAACTGGCCTATTTTGATTACTGTGCTCACCATATTGAATTATATCCCCATTGCCACTGTCAAATCTTCCTTTTTATTTTCTATCAATGGATTCCTTTGTTGTCCAGACGCACCCAATGATTTTCCACCTTCCAGGCCCATTCTTGATTATTCCACATCTGAATTTACCAATCAGTTCCCACCCTCCTGCCAAAGCAGTTTACCCCTTCCCAGCAGCACTCGACAAACGCCCGACAGGAAACCACTTTACCGCCACCTCTGCGTCAGTTCTGCCAGTCGGGCAGCACATTCTCGGGGATGTTGACGGTGGACTCTGCAAAATGAGCGTATGTTTCAGTGAAAATTGTTATTTTGGAACTCGAGGCTGTCAGTGGGGAGGTGGTGACTTCGTGGCATTATCACTGGGTAAATAAATCAGAAATCCTTGTTTGAATCTCACCATGGCGGGTGTTGGAATTTAAATCATTCAGGTTTGTTATTGTAAAAAATACAGTTCTACAGGAGACTGCAGATCCACAGCAATGTGATTGACCCTTTTTCACAAATACTTTCATTGGGATTTTTAACATTTAGTAACAAGATGTATGCACAACATGAGACAGAGCCATTGGTAAGAATACAAAAGAAGAAACAAAGCAACAGCAACGTCATAAACATCTGTAAAACAGGTCGTCACTTTCACTGTGAACCAGGTTCTGTGCTCACATTCCCTTTTGTACATTTATATTTACAATCAAAGTCAGAACTTTTAACTTTATATTTACGCTCATTTTGAACGGCGAAGTGGGGAGCGGGTGGGGGGGGGGGGGGTGGTGTAGAAGTCCTGTTCCCCCATTGAGTTTTCGAGGGAGGCTCGGATGGTCCATCTCCTCGGTTTTCCATGTGTGTGTGTTGGGAGGTACTCAACAGGACAGACACAAACGATACTGTAACTGGCTTAGAGGAAATGCCAGAGACTTAACTGAACCAACTTTGAGATAGAAAAAACGGTCTTCCTGATGGATAAACAGGAAAAGCCAGTGTGGGAATCCAGGCTCAAAGTTGATTTACAATTACCCCTCCTTTCTTCTACATGAACGGTATTTAGGCTGCAGCATGTTACACACCAAAACACAAAGAGGTCAAATATAAGAAACACATAATTGTCAATTCTGAAACTCAACTCAAGCATTGAATAACGAAACAAATATTGTGTAAAGTCGGTTGCTTTGTTCTGTAGGATTTAAGAATGCTGCATTAATAATAGAAGAGAGCATTTCGCCGTTAGAGATTTGCTGAACAAATTCTTCAGTTCAATATAAATTCTTCTTCTGGCTTGTAAGTTTAAACATCTGTTTTAAAGAAATAGACGTGTTCTT
The DNA here is from genome assembly GCF_902713615.1 of Scyliorhinus canicula. NCBI lineage: Eukaryota > Metazoa > Chordata > Chondrichthyes > Carcharhiniformes > Scyliorhinidae > Scyliorhinus > Scyliorhinus canicula. The sequence goes on from NW_024055740.1 coordinate 42,656, forward strand.
TTAAGAAGTGACATGGCCTCTCAGCAAAGCTGAACCATGCAAAGCTGTTTCTGTGGTGTAGTGGTTACCACATTCGCTTTACACGCGAATGGTCCCCAGTTCGGAACCGGGCAGAAACATCTGGTGTTTCCAGTTTAGTCTGTTGCTGAATATTACCTCAATCTCGTAACTGATCTTCATCATCGAGGAATAGCACGAGTTTGGAACTTCTGTGGGCCAGTGGCGCAATGGATAATGCATCTGACTACGAATTAGGAGATTCCAGGTTCGACTCCTGGCTGGTTCGCAGTTCCTAGTGTTGGAGTCCCCTTTAGTTCAGTGGGTTGGACAGCTGGTTCCCGATGCAGAGCAAAGTGAGCAGGGCATCATCAATTCTCGTTTCAGCTCTGGTTATTTATGAAAGCCCTGCCCTCTCAATTTAACTTCAAGCAAAACATAACTGATCTCCAGTTCAGCAAAGTTCAATATCTGATCCTTTGATAAGTTGAGACATCAGTTTTAAAGAAACGGGTTCTTGCAATAAGTTACATGGCATTTCAGCGGAACCATTAGCAGCTGCAGCAACACATTGAGGTTCAACATTGCACAGGGCCACTGATTGCAACACTCCCAGCAGTTTCTGTCGTGTAGTGGTTATCACATTCGTCTAACACGCGAAAGGTGAGTAGGAATGTCAGGATAGATAGGATGAATGCATGGCTCGAGAGATGATGCAAGAGGGAGGGATTCAAATTCCTGGGGCATTGGGACCGGTTCTGGGGGAGGTGGGACCAGTACAAACCGGACGGTCTGCACCTGGGCAGGACTGGAACTGATGTCCTGGGGGGGGTGTTTTCTAGAGCTGTTGGGGAGGGTTTAAACTAATGTGGCAGGGGGATGGGAACCAATGCAGGAAGTTGGAAGGTAGTAAAACAGGGACAGAAGCAAAAGGAAGTAAGGGGAAAAGTGCAAGGCAGAGAAGACATAGTCAAAAATCTAACAGGGCGACAGTGACTGAGGGGAGCTCAGTGAATAGGCCCAGTAATAACAAAAGGAATAAAACTGGAGATGTAATTAGAACAGAGAACAGCACAGCACAGAACAGGCCCTTCGGCCCTAGATGTTGTGCCGAGCAATGATCACCCTACTCAAACCCACGTATCCACCCCATACCTGCAACCCAACAACCCCCCCCCCCTCTAACCTTACTTTTTAGTACACTACGGGCAATTTAGCATGGCCAATCCACCTAACCCGCACATCTTTGGACTGTGGGAGGAAACCGGAGCGCCCGGAGGAAACCCACGCACACACGGGGAGGACGTGCAGACTCCGCACAGACAGTGACCCAGCCGGGAATCGAACCTGGGACCCTGGAGCTGTGAAGCATTTATGCTAACCACCATGCTACCGTGCTGCCCCAAACATGCAGCTTGACCAACGGAAAACCTCATCGAAGGGCTCGTCCGAGATTTGAACCCGGCACCTCTCGCAAATTCCAACAGCGACACACCCAAAGCGAGAATCATACCCCTAGACCAACGAGCCCCAAAGATATTAAGATTCAAAACAGATGTAAAAAAAACCAACATAAGTGTACTTTACCTGAATGCTCGTAGTATTCGGAATAAAGTAAATGAGTTGATGGCACAAATCATCGTAAATGACTATGATTTAGTGCCCATTACTGAAACATGGTTAAAGGATGCTCACGACTGGGAGTTAAATATCCGAGGGTATCAAACTATTCGAATGACAGAGTGGATGGTAAGGGAGGTGGTGTTGCTCTATTATTTAAGGATGACATCCGGGCAATAGTATGGGATGACATCGGTGCTATGGAGGATATCCATTTGGGTGGAAATCAGGAATAATAAGGCGAAAAAGTCACTGATAGGAGTAGTCTATTGGCCACCAAATAGTAACGTTATGGTGGGGCAGGCAATAAACAAAGAAATAACTGATGCATGTAGAAATGGTACAGCAGTTATCATGGGGGATTTTAATCTACATGTCGATTGGTTTAACCAGGTCGGTCAAGGCAACCTTGAGGAGGAGTTTATAGAATGTATCCGCGATAGTTTCCTAGAACTGTATGTAATGGAACCTACGAGGGAACAAGCGGCCCTAGATCTTGTCCTGTGTAATGAGACAGGATTGGTTCATGATCTCATAGTTAGGGATCCTCTCGGAAGGAGCGATCACAATATGGTGGAATTTAAAATACAGATGGAGGGTGAGAAAGTAAAATCAAATACTAGTGTTTTGTGTTTAAACAAAGGAGAGTACAAGGGGATGAGAGAAGAACTAGCTAAGGTAGACTGGGAGCTAAGACTTTATGGTGGAACAGTTGAGGAACAGTGGAGAACCTTTCAAGCGATTTTTCACAGTGCTTAGCAAAGGTTTATACCAACAAAAAGGAAGGACGGTAGAAAGAGGGAAAATCGACCGTGGATATCTTAGGAAATAAGGGAGAGTATCAAATTGAAGGAAAAAGCATATAAAGTGGCAAAGATTGCTGGCAGATTAGAGGACTGGGAAATCTTTAGGGGGCAACAGAAAGCTACTAAAAAAAGCTATAAAGAAGAGTAAGGTAGAGTATGAGAGTAAACTTGCTCAGAATATAAAAACAGACAGTAAAAGTTTTTACAAATATAGAAAACAAAAAAGAGTGGCTAAGGTAAATATTGGTCCTTTAGAGGATGAGAAGGGAGTTTTAATAATGGGAAATGAAGAAATGGCTGAGAAACTGAACAGGTCTTCACAGTGGAAGACACAAATAACATGCCAGCGACTGATAGAAATGAGGCTATGACAAGGCTATGACCTTGAGAGGATTGTTATCACTAAGGAGGTAGTGATGGGCAAGCTAATGGGGCTAAAGGTAGACAAGTCTCCTGGCCCTGATGGAATGCATCCCAGAGTGCTAAAAGAGATGGCTAGGGAAATTGCAGATGCACTAGTGATAATGTACCGAAATTTAATGGACGCTGGGGTGTCTCTTGAGTAGCTCGCCGTGATCGTATAGTGGTTAGTACTCTGCGTTGTGGCCGCAGCAACCTCGGTTCGAATCCGAGTCACGGCATTGCGGGAATGGCAATGACCCGGCATTGGGAGCGCCATTATTTTAGCTGGGGCTGGTTTAGCTCACTCGGCTAAATCGCTGGCTTTTAAAGCAGACCAAGCAGGCCAGCAGCACGGTTCGATTCCCGTACCAATAGGGGAATGGGGAGGGGAGACAATGGGAGAGGAAGACTTATCAATGGAAGCAATGAAAATAAGTTGTGGTGAAGCGAGAAGAGTGCGAAGTTGTTGAGACTACTGTAAAATCCGCAAGGCTGCACCGTGCCGATTCGGAGGATGGGGGCTGTTCCTCGGCGTTGTGCTGAGCTACATGGGAACATTGCAGCAGGCCAAGATCGGACATGTGAGCAGGACAGTGAGTTCAAATAGCAAGCGACAGGAGAGTCTGCCACCTGTAACTGGCTTAGAGGAAATGCCAGAGACTTAACTGAACCAGCTTTGAGAAAGAAAAAACGGTGTTCCTGATGGAGAAACAGGAAAAGCCACTGAGGGAATCCAGGCTCAAAGTTGATTTGCAATTACCCCTCCTTTCTTCTACATGAACGGTATTTAAGCTGCAGCATGTTACACACCAAAACTGTGTGATGCTTCGATAAGTTGAGACATCAGTTTTAAAGAAACGGCTTCCTGCAATAAGTTAAATGGCCTCTCAGCTTAAAAAAATAGAAGCTGCAGCAACACATTGAGGTTGAACATTGCACACGTCAACTGTTTGCTATGCTCCCTGCAGTTTCTGTAGTGTAGTGGTTATCATATTCGCCTAACACGCAAAAAGTCCGCGGTTCGAAACCGGGCAGAAACGTCCCGTACTTCTCATTGTGTGTGACGAATGTTTGCACGAAATACGTTTGTTTCTCAATCTCGCGCGTTCAAAGAAGTTCCCAGTTGGTCTCGCATAAGGTATTAAAATTCCTGCAACAAAGTCGGAAATACTGAATTTTCAAGACGCGGGGGGAATAAAATCCTTTCCTATTTTGCCAAAATTCGGATATTAGCAGTTTGTTCCACCACCACAGAATCTATTGGGTTTACAGATGCAGATGAACATATTTAATCACCATTTCAAACATGTATAAATGTACGATTAAAGCAACTTACTGCGGATGCGTCAATCGGAAACAAAATCAGAAAATTTATTTGCGCCGCAAAGAATTCATGTTGCTTGACCAAGGGAACACTCCATCGAAGGGCTCGCCCCCGACCTCTCGCAAATTCCGACAGCAAGACACCCAAAGCGAGAATCATACCCCTAGACCAACCAGCCACGCAGATGCAGGCAAAGCATACTGGCATTGCCATCGAACGTCCATCTAACATCAGCGGAGAACGCCGAAAGTACTGCAACAACTCAGGGACTCAGGCGGCATTTGTCAAGTGGAAACAAGATTGAAACCCAAATCTGCGATGTAAGGGCACGCAAAATGGGTGCAGCATTTACAGTGTGAAACTGCTGAACACACACTGAGTGTGAAAGCTGTATTGAGCCCAGTGGAAAGATGCGCTGCTGTTCCTCGAGTGTCTGTTGAGCTGTTTTGGAACATTTCACGACGCCGAGGTCCGGGAGGTCAGCGTTAAGATCCAGCTCTCCAGTCAGTTCAATTCTCCACTTTGGCTCTGTGGATTAGATGGGTCATGCCCCTGTGGTTAACACAGATCTGGAGCATCAATTTTATCCAAACGCACTCCAGCTCAGACACTGTCTCTCTCTCGAGCATCATCTGTGGGGAGAGAAACGACGTAAACATACCGAGTCCTGAGAAATCTTTTTCAGAGTGGGCCAATGTAAATCAACCCCGCCGTCAGCATCGTAAACAATTCGTAATCTCTGACCTGGAGTAAAGAGCTTGTCCTGGATTTAAACCCACGACCACTCCCATAGGCATTGATTGAAAATCTCTAAACGAGAACCAGACCTCGAGACCAAAGAGCGCAAATTTAAGACCGACATTCAGCAAAATATAATTTATGTTAATTTCGATATAATTTCTACATCTCACGGCTTTATATGTTGAGACATCTGTTAATTTAAGAAACAGCTGTCGCTTGCAACAAGGGACCTGGCCTCTCACATAGACCTTCAGAATCTGCAGCAACACAGTGAGGTTGTACATTCCGTACGTCGATTGATTGCCAGCGGTTTCTGTAGTGTAGTGGTTATCACATTCGCCTTACACGCGAAAGGTTCCCGGTTGGAAACATCGAACATTTAGCATTTCGTGTGAGAAAAGTTTGCACAATTATTGGGCACAAAATAATTCTGTTTCCTGATTGTTGCCGGAATCTCGTGTGTTCCAGGACTATGAAATTTCGTCTCACATGAGCCACTACACTGAATTGAACATTAAGGCCCAAGCACTGAATTTTCGGCAGGCAATGAGAGGTGAAGAAGAGGATGCTTCAAACGGAAACAAAAACAGAAAATACTGGATAATAGGTGGAAAATTACGAAAATGTCTCGGGCAGAAAGAAAAAGGGAATGTAAATGAGGCTAATCAAGGCTATGAAAGGTGCTGATGGTGCATCAAGCGGTCAGAATGTGTTAATGGCAGAACAAAGGTAAGCAGTGCGTCAGAGAACAATTACAAACAGGGATCAGATTGCTGAAGTAGGATGGTATGGGCTGGGGGGAGGGGGGCAATGCTGAGGGTAAAACATATCAATGGAAGGAATGATAAGTTGGGTCAAGGCGTTCCGGGAGTATGGAGGTGATGCGCTTCATGATCAGCCTCTCAAAGCACTTCATTACAATTGACGTCAGGGCCTCCTGCTCCAAAAACTAATTCAAATTGAATCCAATTCATGGCCCCCAGAAGAGAGACATACCAGATCCACGCATTCCACCTGACCTCACGCTCGTCTTAGCAAAAAGGCGAGAAGCGATTTCCTCCCACAGTTCAAAGATGTGTAGGAAATCTGGATTGGCCTTGCTGAATTGGCCCTTAGCGCCCCTTCGTCTCAATTGGGCGAAGTCTGTTCCTGATCTGTGTGGGAATCCAACATAAAACATGTCGGGTCAACAGAAACTTCAGGGATTTTCCATCGAAAAATTGATTTCTATTAAAGTCTAAACCTGGCACCATGTGCTTCCCTTGTCCCAACTGATAGTAATTCTCATGTTGCTCGGCGGTTATTGTACATAATAATAATAATCTGACTTCGGAAACTGTGATGGTGGGTATTGGTGAATTAAGGGCTGCTGGGGCACTCGACAGCGGATTGTTGGTTACCTGCTCAAACCGAGCATAGAATGCATTAAGTTCATCGGGAAGGGGTGCGCTGCTGCCAGAGATACAGTAAGACGTCTTACAACACCGGGTTAAAGTCCAACAGGTTTGTTTCAAACACGAGCTTTCGGAGCGCAGCTCCTTCCTCAGGTGAATCACAAAACAGAATCATTTAACCTGGTGTTGTAAGACTTCTTACTGTGCTCACCCTAGTCCAACGCCGGCATCTCCACATCTTGGCCAGAGATGCTGCTCGACCCGGCCCGGTTATGTAGATCTTTGGGCTTTTTTTCTGAGGGATTCTTCTCCAGAGACCGCTGAGATAGGCCCATTGAAGATTTTAAGACCGATGTGGTTGGATTCTCAACTGAAAAGGTAATCAAAGGTTATCCGGGGTCGGTGAAATGTGAATCTGAGGTCATGTTCGCATCTGTCACGAACTTATTGAATGTTGGAGAAGGCTCAAGGGGATGAATAGCCAACTCCTGCTCAACATTCGTCTGTCAGCAGGTCCGTGAGGAGGTGTCACAATCTCCTGAGTTATCGGGGGAGACACAGCATCGTTGAGCTATTCCCCAGCTCGGCGCCATGAAGGATATTGCAGCGATAGAGGCAACTCCATGCCGCAGCCGGTGCACGGTACGTGTTATCAGAACAGGAAAATCGCTTATTGTCACGAGTCGGCTTCAAATAAAGTTCCTCTGAAAATTCCCTAGTCGTCACATTCCGGCGCCTGTTCGGGGAGGCTGTGACGGGAATCGAACCGTGCTGCTGGCCTGCTTGGTCTGCTTTCAAAGCCAGCGATTTAGCCCTGTCCGAAACAGCCCCTAAAAACATATCATCCAGGAGTGGAACAACAATTCGTCTCTGGGTGGGATCGAACCACCAACCTTTCGGTTAACAGCCGAACGCGGTAACCGATTGCGCCACGGAGACGACAACAACAGGGTCACAACTCTGTGCATTTCAACAGTGACAGCCAATTCTCTGATTGCCAGGGACCGAATGAGAATGCTGGTAATATTGGTCCCCTGAGGCAGTGCGGAAAATATCTGGAAGGACCGTACACATGGTCCCGCGGGCATGGACATTTGTGAGACGTGGAATCATCACAGGCCCGTGGATTTTACAGAACTCACTTGGACAGCACCACACTTTCTTTGAAACACGTCCCTTATCTGGGAACCTCCATAACAGAAAGCAGGAAGTGTCAACATAGATTTGATGTATTTTCGATCAGAAAGTCGATGTTCCGCTGAAGACTACTAGGGGCTCAGACTCGTTGGCATAAGGTCGACCTAAGTTAACGGTCCTGGAAGATTTTATTATCCCCACATCTGAGAACTTTCATTACTGCTGCTCGGAAGTGGATATTCCAAGCTTAAATTTACTGTGCATCGCGACGTGCTGATTAATCTCACGAATCCGAAACGGCTCCTCTATTGACCTATACAAGGACAGAGACGGCAATGCAATTGTGGAGAAATAGACCTGAATATTTTTCTGAATCCAGATCAAACCATCCTCCGGTACAAGGGCAGGAACGCAAATTTACTGGAATTGAAAATACTCTCTGAGGCTTTCGTACGTGGTTGTAGCTGCTTTGTGACACTGTGCTCATTGCACAGTAATAGACCGCCCCATCCTCCACACTGAGCGCGTTTATATTGAGGTAACCATTCTTTTTAGACTTGTTGGCAGCCGCCAGATATCGTCCTGAGATCTCCTCTTTCTTCATCGTCAATATGTTAATGATGAGGCCTCACGGTAGCATGGTGGTTAGCATCAATGCTTCACAGCTTCAGGGTCCCAGGTTCGATTCCCGGCTGGGGCGCTGTCTGTGTGGAGTCTGCACGTCCTCCCCGTGTGTGCGTGGGTTTCCTCCGGGTGCTCAGGTTCCCTCCCACAGTCCAAAGATGTGCCGGTTAGGTGGAGTGGCCAGGCTAAATTGACCGTAGTGTAAGGTTAATGGGGGGATTGTTGGGTCACGGGTATACGGGTTACGTGGGTTTAAGTAGGGTGATCATTGCTCGGCACAACATCGAGGGCCGAAGGGCCTGTTCTGTGCTGTACTGTTCTATGTTCTATGACCAATCTCGGCGGCTGTGCCGGCTTTTTGCTGGTACCATAGCATGTGGTACATGGTCCGGTCTGTATATTCGCAATCTAACTGCACTGAACCCCCTTCTGGTTTCTAACCTGTCCCGGTTTTAATGAAAGGTGATGGTGAAAGACGAATTTTGTTGTCCCGTCGACAAATGCCGCCTGACTACCTGAGGTGTTGCAGTACTTTTGGCGTTCTCCGCAGATGTTAGATTGATTTTCCATGGCAATGACGGTATGCTTTAGCTTTTTCCGCGGGGTTCGTTGGCTTAGGGGTATGATTCTCGCTTTGGGTATCTTGCTGTCGGAATTTGCGAGAGGTCTCGGGTTCAAATTCCTGACGAGCCCTTCGATGAGGTTTTCCGTTGGTCAAGCAACATGTTTTCTTCATTTCGCAGACGGCGGGATTCATTCACATTGGGATTGCTTTGAGAAGCTGAGCTCAAACTGCAGGGAACCAATACGTTCCCGATAAGCTTGTCTATGTGTGGGCATTCATATTTCTAGTGACTAATTCTGGTGGACTCAGACAGCTCTCTGTCCCTTTCATTTTATCAGTTGAACAACTTCAGACTGTGAACTCTCACTTCCCCCTCCACCACATTTTTTTCCATCAACTTATCATTCCTTCCATTGATATGTTTTACCCTCAGCATCCGCCCCCCCCCAGCCCATACCATCCTACTTCAGCAATCTGATCCCTGTTTGTAATTGTTCTCTGACGCACTGCTTACCTTTGTTCTGCCATTAACACATTCTGACCGCTTGATGCGCCATCAGCACCTTTCATAGACTTGATTAGCCTCATTTACATTCCCTTTTTCTTTCTGCCCGAGACATTTTCGTCATTTCCCACCTGTTGCTAACCCTCGATCGAGGCCCAATACAGCACTCCACCACCCCCACCCCCACCCCCACCCACAATCGTCTGAATCTCCAATTCCAGTTCTCCAGCTTTGACAAAGAGTCCACTTGACTGGAAACGACAGCTGCCATTTCGCTCCCCAGAGGCTGTCAGACCTGCTGAGATTGTCCAGTATTTTCTGTTTTTGTTTCCGTTTGAAGCATCCGCAGTAAGTTGCATTTGTCATACATTTAGACATGTTTGAGATGGTGATCAAATATGTTCATTTGTAAATCGCTGAAACTCTGTTGTGGATGAACTCGCTGCTAATATCCGAGGTGTGCCAAGATATGAAAATTCTTCACCTCTCATTGCCTGCCGAAAATTCAGTGCTTGGGCCTTAACGTTCAATTCAGTGTAGTAGCTCATGTGAGACGAAATCTCATAGTCCTGGAACACACGAGATTCCGGCAACATTCAGGACATAGAATTATTTTGTGCCCAATAATTGTGCAAACTTTTCTCACACGAAATGCTAAACGTTCGACGTTTCTGCCCGGTTTCGAACCGGGGACCTTTCGCGTGTGAGGCCAATGTGATAACCACTACACTACAGAAACCGCTGGCATCAATGGACGTGCGGAATGTACAACCTCACTGTGTTGCTGCAGATTCTGATGGTCTGTTTGAGAGGTCCCTTGTTGCAAGCGATAGGTGTGTCTGAAATTAACAGATGTCTCAACATATAAAGCCGTGAGATGTAGAAATTATATCGAAATTAACATAAATTATATTTTGCTGAATGTCGGTCTTAAATTTGAGCTCTTTGGTCTCGAGGTCTGGTTCTCGTTTAAGGATTTTCAAGCAATGCCTATGGGAGTGGTCGTGGGTTTAAATCCAGGACAGGCTCTTTACTCCAGGTCAGAGATTACGAATTGTTTGCGATGCTGACGGCGGGGTTGATTTACATTGGCCCACTCTGAAAAAGATTTCTCAGGACTCGGAATGTTTACGTCGTTTCTCTCCCCACAGATGATGCTCGAGAGAGAGAGAGACAGTGTCTGAGCTGGAGTGCGTTTGGATAAAATTGATGCTCCAGATCTGTGTTAACCACAGGGACGTGACCCATCTAATCCACAGAGCCAAAGTGGAGAATTGAACTGACTGGGGAGCTGGATCTTAACGCTGACCTCCCGGACCTCGGCGTCGTGAAATGTTCCAAAGAAGCTCAACAGCCACTCGAGGAACAGCAGCGCATCTTTCCACTGGGCTCAATACAGCTTTCACACTCAGTGTGTATTCAGCAGTTTCACACTGTAAATGCTGCACCCATTTTGTGTGTCCTTCCATCGCAGATTTGGGTTTCAATCTTGTTTCCACTTGTTCTTTGTGTCCGGGCGGTAGTTGTTGATCAATATGCCATCGATAGCTCCTCCAGACATATGTTTTGTTTCTTCCATTGCGCTAACAGAGAGCTGGCACAGACACGGCGGCCGGAATGGCCTCATACTGTGGTGTCATTATTCTCTGATTTGATGCTAACCTAACTCTATGGCCAGGGTCCCAAGGCCTCTTCTCATTTAATCGCTCCTGACTTGCCCCCCATTAGAGCCTTTTCCTGTTGTTCTGTTTCCTCCCTCCTGTAATTCACTTGCTTAAGACGTGCCACATGTCTAACCAGTCCCGGTTTTAATGAAAGGTGATGGTGAAAGACGAACTTTGTTGTCCTGTCGACAAATGCCGCCTGACTACCTGAGATGTTGCAGTACTTTTGGCGTTCTCCGCAGATGTTAGATTGATTTTCGATGGCAATGACAGTATGTTTCGGCTCATTTTGCGGGGCTCGTTGGTCTAGGGGTATGATTCTCGCTTTGGGTGTGTCGCTGTCGGAATTTGCGAGAGGTCCCGGGTTCAAATCCCGGACGAGCCCTTCGATGAGGTTTTCCCGTTGGTCAAACCGCATGTTTTCTTCATTTCTTTGCAGCTTCGACGGCGGGATTCATTCACATTCGGTTTGCTTTGAGAAGCTGAGCTCAAGCTGCGTGGAACCAATACGTTCCCGAGAAGCTTGTCTATGTGTGGGCATTCACATTTCTATTGACTAATTCTGGTGGACTCAGACAGCTCTTTGTCCCTTTCATTTTATCAGTTCAACAACTTCAGACTGTGAACTCTCACTTCCCCCTCCACCACATGTTTTTTCCATCAACTTATCATTCCTTCCATTGATATGTTTTACCCTAAGCATTGCCCCCCTCCCCCCAGCCCATACCATCCTACTTCAGCAATCTGATCCCTGTTTGTAATTGTTCTCTGACGCACTGCTTACCTTTGTTCTGCCATTAACACATTCTGACCGCTTGATGCACCATCAGCACCTTTCACAGCCTTGATTAGCCTCATTTACATTCCCTTTTTCTTTCTGCCCGAGACATTTTCGTCATTTCCCACCTATTGCTAACCCTCTATCGAGGCCCAATACAGCACTCCACCACCCCCACCCACAATCGTCTGAATCTCCAATTCCAGTTCTCCAGCTTTGACAAAGAGTCCACTTGACTGGAAACGACAGCTGCCATTTCGCTCCCCAGAGGCTGTCAGACCTGCTGAGGTTGTCCAGTATTTTCTGTTTTTGTTTCCGTTTGAAGCATCCGCAGTAAGTTGCATTTGTCATACATTTAGACATGTTTGAGATGGTGATTAAATATGTTCATTTGTAAATCGCTGAAACTCTGTTGTGGTTGAACTCGCTGCTAATATCCGAGGTGTGCCAAGATATGAAAATTCTTCACCTCTCATTGCCTGCCGAAAATTCAGTGCTTGGGCCTTAATGTTCAATTCAGTGTGAGACGAAATTTCATAGTCCTGGAACACACGAGATTCTGGCAACATTCAGGAAATAGAATTATTTTGTGCCCAATAATTGTGCAAACTTTTCTCACACGAAATGCTAAATATGTTCGATGTTTCTGCCCGGTTTCGAACCGGGGACCTTTCGCGTGTGAGGCGAATGTGATAACCACTACACTACAGAAACCGCTGGCAATCAATGGACGTGCGGAATGTACAACCTCACTGTGTTGCTGCAGATTCTGATGGTCTGTTTGAGAGGCCAGGTACCTTGTTGCAAGCGACAGCTGTGTCTGAAATTAACAGATGTCTCAACATATAAAGCCGTGAGATGTAGAAATTATATCGAAATTAACATAAATTATATTTTGCTGAATGTCGGTCTTAAATTTGTGCTCTTTGGTCTCGAGGTCTGGTTCTCGTTTAAGGATTTTCAATCAATGCCTATGGGAGTGGTCGTGGGTTTAAATCCAGGACAGGCTCTTTACTCCAGGTCAGAGATTATGAATTGTTTGCGACGCTGACGGCGGGGTTGATTTACATTGGCCCACTCTGAAAAAGATTTCTCAGGACTCGGAATGTTTACGTCGTTTCTCTCCCCACAGATGATGCTCGAGAGAGAGAGAGACAGTGTCTGAGCTGGAGTGCGTTTGGATAAAATTGATGCTCCAGATCTGTGTTAACCACAGGGACATGACCCATCTAATCCACAGAGCCAAAGTGGAGAATTGAACTGACTGGGGAGCTGGATCTTAACGCTGACCTCCCGGACCTCGGCGTCGTGAAATGTTCCAAAGAAGCTCAACAGCCACTCGAGGAACAGCAGCGCATCATTCCACTGTGCTCAATACAGCTTTCACACTCAGTGTGTGTTCAGTAGTTTCGCACTGTAAATGCTGCACCCATTTTGTGTGTCCTTCCAACGCAGATTTGGGATTCAATCTTGTTTCCACTTGTTCTTTGTGTCAGGGCGGTAGTTGTTGATCAATATGCCATCGATAGCTCCTCCAGACATATCTTTTGTTTCTTTGTTTCTTCCATTGCGCTAACAGAGAGCTGGCACAGACACGGCGGCCGGAATGGCTTCATACTGTGGTGTCATTATTCTCTGATTCGATGCTAACCTAACTCTGTGGCCAGGGTCCCAAGGCCTCTTCTTATTTAATCTCTCCTGACTCCCCCCCCCCCCCCCCCCCCCGTTAGAGCCCTTTCCTGTTGTTCTGTTTCCTCCCTCCGGTAATTCACTTGGTTAAGATGTATCACATTTCTAACCTGTCCCGGTTTTAATATAAGGTGATGGTGAAAGACGAACTTTGTTGTCCTGTCGACAAATTCCGCCTGAGTCCCTGAGATGTTGCAGTACTTTTGGCGTTCTCCGCAGATGGTCGATTGGTTTTCGATGGCAATGACAGTATGGTTTGACTCTTTTTGGGGGGCTCGTTGGTCTAGGGGTATGATTCTCGCTTTGGGTGTGTCGCTGTCGGAATTTGCGAGAGGTCCCGGGTTCAAATCCCGGACGAGCCCTTCGATGAGGTTTTCCCGTTGGTCAAACCGCATGTTTTCTTCATTTCTTTGCAGCGTCGACGGCGGGATTCATTCACATTCGGTTTGCTTTGAGAAGCTGAGCTCAAGCTGCGTGGAACCAATACGTTCCCGAGAAGTTTGTCTATGGGTGGGCATTCACGTTTCTATTGACTAATTCTGGTGCACTCAGACAGCTCTTTGTCCCTTTCATTTTATCAGTTCAACACCTTCAGCTGTGAACTCTCACTTCCCCCTTCACCACATGTTTTTTCCATCAACTTATCATCCCTTCCATTGATATGTTTTACCCTCAGCATCGCCCACCTCCCACCAGCCCATACCATCCTACTTCAGCAATCAGATCCCTGTTTGTAATTGTTCTCTGACACACTGCTTACCTTTGTTCTGCCATTAACACATTCTGACCGCTTGATGCGCCATCAGCACCTTTCATAGCCTTGATTAGCCTCATTTACATTCCCTTTTTCTTTCTGCCCGAGACATTTTCGTCATTTCCCACCTATTGCTAGCCCTCTATCGAGACCCAATACAGCACTCCACCACCCCCACCCTCACCCACAATCGTCTGAATCTCCAATTCCAGTTCTCCAGCTTTGACAAAGAGTCCACTTGACTGGAAACGACAGCTGCCATTTTGCTCCCCAGAGGCTGTCAGACCTGCTGAGGTTGTCCAGTATTTTCTGTTTTTGTTTCCGTTTGAAGCATCCGCAGTAAGTTGCATTTGTCATACATTTAGACATGTTTGAGATGGTGATTAAATATGTTCATTTGTAAATCGCTGAAACTCTGTTGTGGATGAACTCGCTGCTAATATCCGAGGTGTGCCAAGATATGAAAATTCTTCACCTCTCATTGCCTGCCGAAAATTCAGTGCTTGGGCCTTAATGTTCAATTAAGTGTAGTGGCTCGTGTGAGACGAAATTTCATAGTCCTGGAACACACGAGATTCCGGCAACATTCAGGAAATAGAATTATTTTGTGCCCAATAATTGTGCAAACTTTTCTCACACGAAATGCTAAATGTTCGATGTTTCTGCCCGGTTTCGAACCGGGGACCTTTCGCGTGTGAGGCGAAAGTGATAACCACTACACTACAGAAACCGCTGGCAATCAATGGACGTGCGGAATGTACAACCTCACTGTGTTGCTGCAGATTCTGATGGTCTGTTTGAGAGGCCAGGTACCTTGTTGCAAGCGACAGCTGTGTCTGAAATTAACAGATGTCTCAACATATAAAGCCGTGAGATGTAGAAATTATATCGAAATTAACATAAATTATATTTTGCTGAATGTCGGTCTTAAATTTGTGCTCTTTGGTCTCGAGGTCTGGTTCTCGTTTAAGGATTTTCAATCAATGCCTATGGGAGTGGTCGTGGGTTTAAATCCAGGACAGGCTCTTTACTCCAGGTCAGAGATTATGAATTGTTTGCGACGCTGACGGCGGGGTTGATTTACATTGGCCCACTCTGAAAAAGATTTCTCAGGACTCGGAATGTTTACGTCGTTTCTCTCCCCACAGATGATGCTCGAGAGAGAGAGAGAGAGACAGTGTCTGAGCTGGAGTGCGTTTGGATAAAATTGATGCTCCAGATCTGTGTTAACCACAGGGACGTGACCCATCTAATCCACAGAGCCAAAGTGGAGAATTGAACTGACTGGGGAGCTGGATCTTAACGCTGACCTCCCGGACCTCGGCGTCGTGAAATGTTCCAAAGAAGCTCAACAGCCACTCGAGGAACAGCAGCGCATCTTTCCACTGTGCTCAATACAGCTTTCACACTCTGTGTGTTCAGTAGTTTCACACTGTAAATGCTGCACCCATTTTGTGTGTCCTTCCATCGCAGATTTGGGATTCAATCTTGTTTCCACTTGTTCTTTGTGTCAGGGCGGTAGTTGTTGATCAATATGCCATCGATAGCTCCTCCAGACATATCTTTTGTTTCTTTGTTTCTTCCATTGCGCTAACAGAGAGCTGGCACAGACACGGCGGCCGGAATGGCTTCATACTGTGGTGTCATTATTCTCTGATTCGATGCTAACCTAACTCTGTGGCCAGGGTCCCAAGGCCTCTTCTTATTTAATCTCTCCTGACTTGCCCCCCATTAGAGCCCTTTCCTGTTGTTCTGTTTCCTCCCTCCGGTAATTCACTTGGTTAAGATGTATCACATTTCTAACCTGTCCCTGTTTTAATATAAGGTGATGGTGAAAGACGAACTTTGTTGTCCTGTCGACAAATTCCGCCTGAGTCCCTGAGATGTTGCAGTACTTTTGGCGTTCTCCGCAGATGGTCGATTGGTTTTCGGTGGCAATGACAGTATGGTTTGACTCTTTTTGGGGGGCTCGTTGGTCTAGGGGTATGATTCTCGCTTTGGGTGTGTCGCTGTCAGAATTTGCGAGATGTCCCGGGTTCAAATCCCCGACGAGCCCTTCGATGAGGTTTTCCGTTGGTCAAGCCGCATGTTTTCTTCATTTCTTTGCGGCGGAGACAGCGGGATTCATTCACATTGTGTTTGCTTTGAGAAGCTGAGCTCAAACTGCATGGAACCAATACGTTCCCGAGAAGTTTGTCAATGTGTGGGCATTCACATTTCTATTGACTAATTCTGGTGGACCCAGACAGCTCTTTGTCCCTTTCATTTTATCAGTTCAACAACTTCAGACTGTGAACTCTCACTTCCCCCTCCACCACATGTTTTTTCCATCAACTTATCATTCCTTCCATTGATATGTTTTACACTAAGCATTGCCCCCCTCCGCCCAGCCCATACCATCCTACTTCAGCAATCAGATTCCTGTTTGTAATTGTTCTCTGACGCACTGCTTACCTTTGTTCTGCCATTAACACATTCTGACCGCTTGATGCGCCATCAGCACCTTTCATAGCCTTGATTAGCCTCATTTACATTCCCTTTTTCTTTCTGCCCGAGACATTTTCGTCATTTCCCACCTATTACTAGCCCTCTATCGAGGCCCAACACAGCACTCCACCACCCCCACCCCCACCCACAATCGTCTGAATCTCCAATTCCAGTTCTCCTGCTTTGACAAAGAGTCCACTTGACTGGAAACGACAGCTGCCATTTCGCTCCCCAGAGGCTGTCAGACCTGCTGAGGTTGTCCAGTATTTTCTGTTTTTGTTTCCGTTTGAAGCATCCGCAGTAAGTTGCATTTGTCACACATTTAGGCATTTTTGAGATGGTGATTAAATATGTTCATTTGTAAATCGGTGAAACTCTGTTGTGGATGAACTCGCTGCTAATATCCGAGGTGTGCCAAGATATGAAAATTCTTCACCTCTCATTGCCTGCCGAAAATTCAGTGCTTGGGCCTTAATGTTCAATTCAGTGTAGTGGCTCGTGTGAGACGAAATTTCATAGTCCTGGAACACACGAGATTCCGGCAACATTCAGGAAATATAATTATTTTGTGCCCAATAATTGTGCAAACTTTTCTCACACGAAATGCTAAATGTTCGATGTTTCTGCCCGGTTTCGAACCGGGGACTTTTCGCGTGTGAGGCGAAAGTGATAACCACTACACTACAGAAACCGCTGGCAATCAATGGACGTGCGGAATGTACAACCTCACTGTGTTGCTGCAGATTCTGATGGTCTGTTTGAGAGGCCAGGTACCTTGTTGCAAGCGACAGCTGTGTCTGAAATTAACAGATGTCTCAACATATAAAGCCGTGAGATGTAGAAATTATATCGAAATTAACATAAATTATATTTTGCTGAATGTCGGTCTTAAATTTGTGCTCTATGGTCTCGAGGTCTGGTTCTCGTTTAAGGATTTTCAATCAATGCCTATGGGAGTGGTCGTGGGTTTAAATGCAGGACAGGCTCTTTACTCCAGGTCAGAGATTACGAATTGTTTGCGATGCTGACGGCGGCGTTAATTTACATTGGCCCACTCTGTAAAAGATTTCTCAGGACTCGAAATGTTTACGTCGTTTCTCTCCCCACAGATGATGCTCGAGAGAGAGAGACAGTGTCTGAGCTGGAGTGCGTTTGGATAAAATTGATGCTCCAGATCTGTGTTAACCACAGGGACGTGACCCATCTAATCCACAGAGCCAAAGTGGAGAATTGAACTGACTGGAGAGCTGGATCTTAACGCTGACCTCCCGGACCTCGGCGTCGTAAAATGTTCCAAAGAAGCTCAACAGACACTCGAGGAACAGCAGCGCATCTTTCCACTGGGCTCAATACAGCTTTCACACTCAGTGTGTGTTCAGCAGTTTCACACTGTAAATGCTGCACCCATTTTGCGTGTCCTTTACATCGCAGATTTGGGTTTCAATCTTGTTTCCACTTGTTCTTTGTGTCCGGGCGGTAGTTGATCAATCTGCCATCGATAGCTCCTCCAGACACATCTTTTGTTTCTTTGTTTCTTCCATTGCGCTAACAGAGAGCTGGCACAGCCACGGCGGCCGGAATGGCCTCATACTGTGGTGTCATTATTCTCTGATTCGATGCTAACCTAACTCTGATCTGTTTGCTTTCGCGGGGTTCGTTGGTCTAGGGGTATGATTCTCGCTTCGGGTGTCTCGGTGTTGAAATTTGCGAGAAGTCCCGGGTTCAAATCCCGGACGAGCCCTTTTCTGTTGGTCACGCAGCATGTTTACCTCATTTCCTTGCGGCTCAGACGGCGGGATTCATTCACATTGGGGTTGCTTTGAGAAGCTGAGCTCACACTGCAGGGAATCAACGCGTTCCCGGGAAAATCGAAACATTTTCGATCAACTTGTCGATGAGTGGACATTCACTTATCTCTATTCACTAACTCTGGTGGATCAGGCAGCTCTCGGTCTGTTTAATTTTATTCTGCACACTTCACACGTATTTTTTTCTATCAACTTATTTTCATTCCTTCCATTGGTATGTTTTACCCTCACAATTGCCAACCCCCCCCCCCAGCCTATACCATCCTACTTGATCAATCTGATCCCTGTTGCCAATTGTTCTCTGATACACTGCTTACCTTTGATCCCATTCTGACGTCTGAATGCGCCACTATCAGCACCTTTCTCAGCCTTAATTAGCCTCATTTACATTCCCTTTTTCATTCTGTCTGAGACATTTTCGCCATTTTCGCGTGTGAGGTGAATGTGATAATCACTACACTACAGCAATCAGCGGACGTGTGAAATGTGCAACCTGACTGTGTTGCTGCAGATTCTAATGGCCTGGTTGAGAGGCCAGGTCACTTATTACAAGGCAACAGCTGTTCCTTTAAAAAAACAGTAAGATGTCTTACAACACCAGGTTAAAGCCCAACATGTTTGTTTCAGCACTAGCTTTCGGAGCACTGCTCCTTCCTCAGGTGAATCACAGGTGAATTTGAAAAACAGATGTCTCAACATAAAAAAAGAGATGTATAACTTATGTCCAAGTTAACATAAGTTATATTTTGCTTATGCTCGATCTTAAAATTGGACTTCTTGGTCCGGAGGTATGGTTCACGCTTGGTGCCCAACTGTCATCAGTTTCCATGATGTGGAGATGCCGGCGTTGGACTGGGGTGAGCACAGTAAGAAGTCTTACAACACCAGGTTAAAGTCCAACAGGTTTGTTTCAAACACGAGCTTTCGGAGCACGGCTCCTTCTTCAGGTGAATGGAAAGGCTTGTTCCAGAAATGTTTATATAGACACAGTCAGAGATGCCCCGGGATGCGAGCACCTGCAGGCAATCAAATCATCAAAGATGCAGAGAGAGAGGTAACTCCAGGTTAAAGAGGTGTGAATTGTCCCAAGCCAGTTCAGTCGGTAGGCCTCTGCAAGTCCAGGCTTGTTGGTGGGGGCCGAATGTAATGCGACATGAATCCCAGATCCCGGTTGAGTCCGCATTCATGCGTGCGGAACTTAGCTATAAGTTTTTGCTCAGCAATTTTGCGTTGTCGCGTCTCCTGAAGGCCTCCTTGTAGAATGCTGACCCGGAGATCAGAGGCTGAATGTCCTTGACTGCTGAAGTGTTCCCCAACTGGAAGGGAACAGTCCTGCCTGTTGATAGTCGCACGATGCCCGTTTATTCGTTGTCGCAGTGTCTGCATGGTCTCGCCAATGTACCACGCTTCGGGACATCCTTTCCTACAGCGTATGAGGTAGACTACATTGGTCGAGTCGCACGAGTATGCGCCGCGTACCTGGTGGGTGGTGTTTCCACGTGTAATGGTGGTGTCCATGTCGATGATCTGGCATGTCTTGCAGAGATTACCCTGGCAGGGTTTTGTGGTGTTGTGGTTGCTGTTCTGAAGGCTGGGTAATTTGCTGCAAACAATGGTTTGTTTGAGGTTGCGCGGTTGTTTGAAGGCCAGTAGTGGGGGTGTGGGGATGACCTTGGCAAGATGTCCATCCTCGCTGATGATGTGTTGGAGGCTGCGAAGAAGATGTCGTAGTTTCTCCGCCCCAGGAAAGTACTGGACGACGAAGGGTACTCTGTCAGTGGTGTCCCGTGTTTGTCTTCTGAGGAGGTCGGTGCGGTTTTTTGCTGTGGCGCGGTGGAACTGTCGATCAATGAGTCGAGCGCCATATCCCGTTCGTACGAGGGCATCTTTCAGCATCTGTAGGTGTCTGTTGCGCTCCTCCTTGTCTGAGCAGATCCTGTGTATACGGAGGGCTTGTCCATAGGGGATGGCTTCTTTAATGTGTTTCGGGTGAAAGCTGGAGAAGTGGAGCATCGTGAGATTATCTGTGGGCTTGCGGTAAAGCGAGGTGCTGAGGTGACCATCCTTGATGGAGACGAGTGTGTCCAAGAATGGAACTGAATTTGGAGAATAGTCCATGGTGAGTTTGATGGTGGGATGGAACTTATTGATGTCATCGTGTAGTCGTTTCAGTGATGTCTCGCCGTGGGTCCAAAGGAAAAAAATGTCATCGATGTATCTGGTGTATAGCATCGGTTGAAAGTCCTGTGTGGTGAGGAAGTCCTGTTCAAACTTGTGCATGAAGATGTTGGCATATTGAGGTGCAAATTTGGTCCCCATGGCTGTTTCGTGCGTCTGGATGAAGAATTTGTTGTCGAAGGTGAAGACGTTGTGGTCTAGAATGAAACGGATGAGTTGCAGAATTGCGTCTGGAGATTGGCAGTTGTCGGTGTTGAGGACTGAGGCTGTTGCAGCAATGCCGTCGTCATGGGGGATGCTGGTGTAGAGTGCCGAGACATCCATTGTGACGAGGAATGTTCCTGGTTCAACTGGTCCATGGGTGCTGAGTTTCTGTAGGAAGTCCGTCGTGTCGCGACAGAAGCTGGGTGTACCTTGTACGATGGGTTTCAAGATGCCCTCGATGTGGCCCGAGAGGTTCTCACACAGGGTCCCATTGCCTGAAACGATAGGACGGCCTGGTGTGTTGGCCTTGTGTATTTTCGGGAGGCAGTAGAGATCTCCAATGCGGGGATTACGTGGGATGAGAGCACGTAGGGTGTTCTGAAGGTCTGGATCTAAGGTCTTGATCAGTCTGCTGAGTTGGCGGATGTGTTCCTTGGTTGGATCTGCGGGTAACTGCCTGTAGTGTTCCTGGTTGTCGAGTTGTCTGTATACTTCTTTGCAGTAGTCTGTTCTGTTCAGTATGACGGTGGCCCCTCCTTTGTCTGCTGGTTTGATGACGATGTTGCGGTTGGTCTTGAGAGTGCGGATGGCGTTGCGTTGTGCTTGGGTGACGTTTGAGGCTGCCTTGTGATTGCGAGTGATGAATCTGGCATTGACACGACTTCTGACAGCTTGAGCATACATGTCGAGTCTAGGGCAGCGGCCTTCCGGAGGGGTCCAATTTGACTCTTTCCTTTTCGGTTGCTGCACTGCAGATCTCGCGGTCTGCTGTTCCGGTTCATTGGTCGTGTCCCTGGGTTCGCTGTCGGCCTCTTGGGGTCTGTGGAAGAATTCCTGGAGCCTCTTTCGCCTGATGAATTCCTCCGTATCTGCCGCGAGACTGATGGGGTCCATTTTGTTGGTGGTGCAGAAATTGAGCCCTCTGCTGAGGACTTCGATGAGACAGCAATACTATGCCACCTACATGCACACCAAGAACAGGAAGCTTGAGAAACTTGGCATCACCACCAGCAGCAATCAAGCTTCTCCCGGTACAACAGTCGAAAACAATACAGGGAAATCCATTGTCAACTTGTCAGACTGCACCCTTCAACCAGACGAAATCGAAGTCCTCAGCAGAGGGCTCAATTTCTGCACCACCACCAAAATGGACCCCATCATTCTCGCGGCAGATACGGAGGAATTCATCAGGCGAATGAGGCTCCGGGAATTCTTCCACAGACCCCAAGAGGCCGACAGCGAACCCAGGGACACGACCAATGAACCGGAACAGCAGACCGCGAGATCTGCAGTGCAGCAACCGAAAAGGAAAGAGTCAAATTGGACCCCTCCGGAAGGCCGCTGCCCTAGACTCGACATGTATGCTCAAGCCGTCAGAAGTCGTGTCAATGCCAGATTCATCACTCGCAATCACAAGGCAGCCTCAAACGTCACCCAAGCACAACGCAACGCCATCCGCACTCTCAAGACCAACCGCAACATCGTCATCAAACCAGCAGACAAAGGAGGGGCCACCGTCATACTGAACAGAACAGACTACTGCAAAGAAGTATACCGACAACTCGACAACCAGGAACACTACAGGCAGTTACCCGCAGATCCAACCAAGGAACACATCCGCCAACTCAGCAGACTGATCAAGACCTTAGATCCAGACCTTCAGAACACCCTACGTGCTCTCATCCCACGTAATCCCCGCATTGGAGATCTCTACTGCCTCCCGAAAATACACAAGGCCAACACACCAGGCCGTCCTATCGTTTCAGGCAATGGGACCCTGTGTGAGAACCTCTCGGGCCACATCGAGGGCATCTTGAAACCCATCGTACAAGGTACACCCAGCTTCTGTCGCGACACGACGGACTTCCTACAGAAACTCAGCACCCATGGACCAGTTGAACCAGGAACATTCCTCGTCACAATGGATGTCTCGGCACTCTACACCAGCATCCCCCATGACGACGGCATTGCTGCAACAGCCTCAGTCCTCAACACCGACAACTGCCAATCTCCAGACGCAATTCTGCAACTCATCCGTTTCATTCTAGACCACAACGTCTTCACCTTCGACAACAAATTCTTCATCCAGACGCACGGAACAGCCATGGGGACCAAATTTGCACCTCAATATGCCAACATCTTCATGCACAAGTTTGAACAGGACTTCCTCACCACACAGGACTTTCAACCGATGCTATACACCAGATACATCGATGACATTTTTTTCCTTTGGACCCACGGCGAGACATCACTGAAACGACTACACGATGACATCAATAAGTTCCATCCCACCATCAAACTCACCATGGACTATTCTCCAAATTCAGTTCCATTCTTGGACACACTCGTCTCCATCAAGGACGGTCACCTCAGCACCTCGCTTTACCGCAAGCCCACAGATAATCTCACGATGCTCCACTTCTCCAGCTTTCACCCGAAACACATTAAAGAAGCCATCCCCTATGGACAAGCCCTCCGTATACACAGGATCTGCTCAGACAAGGAGGAGCGCAACAGACACCTACAGATGCTGAAAGATGCCCTCGTACGAACGGGATATGGCGCTCGACTCATTGATCGACAGTTCCACCGCGCCACAGCAAAAAACCGCACCGATCTCCTCAGAAGACAAACACGGGACACCACTGACAGAGTACCCTTCGTCGTCCAGTACTTTCCTGGGGCGGAGAAACTACGACATCTTCTTCGCAGCCTCCAACACATCATCAGCGAGGATGGACATCTTGCCAAGGTCATCCCCACACCCCCACTACTGGCCTTCAAACAACCGCGCAACCTCAAACAAACCATTGTTTGCAGCAAATTACCCAGCCTTCAGAACAGCAACCACAACACCACAAAACCCTGCCAGGGTAATCTCTGCAAGACATGCCAGATCATCGACATGGACACCACCATTACACGTGGAAACACCACCCACCAGGTACGCGGCGCATACTCGTGCGACTCGACCAATGTAGTCTACCTCATACGCTGCAGGAAAGGATGTCCCGAAGCGTGGTACATTGGCGAGACCATGCAGACACTGCGACAACGAATAAACGGGCATCGTGCGACTATCAACAGGCAGGACTGTTCCCTTCCAGTTGGGGAACACTTCAGCAGTCAAGGACATTCAGCCTCTGATCTCCGGGTCAGCATTCTACAAGGAGGCCTTCAGGAGACGCGACAACGCAAAATTGCTGAGCAAAAACTTATAGCTAAGTTCCGCACGCATGAATGCGGACTCAACCGGGATCTGGGATTCATGTCGCATTACATTCGGCCCCCACCAACAAGCCTGGACTTGCAGAGGCCTACCGACTGAACTGGCTTGGGACAATTCACACCTCTTTAACCTGGAGTTACCTCTCTCTCTGCATCTTTGATGATTTGATTGCCTGCAGGTGCTCGCATTCCGGGGCATCTCTGACTGTGTCTATATAAACATTTCTGGAACAAGCCTTTCCATTCACCTGAAGAAGGAGCCGTGCTCCGAAAGCTCGTGTTTGAAACAAACCTGTTGGACTTTAACCTGGTGTTGTAAGACTTCTTACTGTCATCAGTTTCGACAGTTTAGTCTTTCGGAAATGCCCTTTCTTTTCCCAGTAACTGAAGCATTCATTCATCTGAATTTCCGCTTTAATACCAGAACATATTCAAAATCTGATTGATTTCTGTCGGACTCTAATCCAGGCACCATGTATTCCCCATGTTGGTGACTGGTGAATGGTGAGTCGATGTTCTAATGTTCACCGTGTGCAATCTTCACTCTCAGATATTGAATACAATTTGTGTTTAATTCCAGGAAGAAATGGTGAAGACTCAGTGGCCCAGGATCGATCTGAGTTAACGGGTTCTGGAAGGACAGAGCATTAACCTGGACTGTAGATATTCCACAGTTGTTTTTCTGGTACATTCAGTATCCCGGAAGACCTCCGAGGAATGTAATGAGAATCTATAGTTAGGGCAGTTCAGATAAATCTCCAGATGTCCCAGCCAGGTTTTCTGCTGCTTTACTCAAAGAAAACCAAACGGTACCTTTAAATATCGCCGTGGCTGATCTCTCCGACAGTGCCGGGTATTTCTGCGCCATGGAGCCCACACTGCTGCAGAGATATAACGGGTCCCGTACAAACACTCACACTGGGAGTTCCAGTCATTTCTCGGCAGAGGGCGCTCTCACATTGATAGACAGACACAACTACTCAGTCTGTGAGGGTCACAGTGTCATTACCAAACCATCAAAAACAAACACAACACTCACTGAGAACAAGCGATCAGAAACTGAATAATTATATTCGTTAGTTTATAACTTGCATTTCTACTAGAATGAATTTCACAACTTAATTTCCGGTTCGTTAACTCACATTTAGTCTTTTTATGATCTTTACATTGCTGTCTGAATTATTGTGTGAACGTTTCTCCATCTCCGTTCCGCTCTTCTAGATCCCTTTGATCAAAGCCGGGACACAAGGTCTATATGACGGAATTATTTTCATAGATTTCACAGATGTTACAGTGCAGAAGGAGGCCATTCGGCCGGTCGAGTCTGCACTGGCTCTTGGAAAGGGCACCCTGCAGAAGGTCCACACCTCCAACCTGTCCCCACAACCCAGTAACCCCACCCAACACTAAGTAACCCCACCCAACACTAAGTTGGACACTAGGGGCAATTTAGCATGGCCAATCCACTTGCACATCTTTGGACTGTGGAGGAAACCGGAGCACCAGGAGTAAATCCAGGCAAACACGGGGAGAATGTGCAGACTCCGCACAGACAGTGGCCCAAGTCGGGAATTGAACCTGGGAGCCTGAAGCTGTGAAGCAATTGTGCTAACCATAATGATACCCTGCTGCTCCGTGTACGATCTTCACTCCCAGATATTGAATACGTTTTATGTTTTGTTCCAGGAACAAATGGTGAAGATTCAGTGCCCCATTATCGATCTGCGATAACGGTTCTGGAAGGACAGAGCATTAACCTGGACTGTAGATACTCGACAGCTGTTTTTGATACTCTGTTCTGGCACAATCAGTATCCCGGAAGACCTCCGAGGAATTTTATTGGTTGACAGGCAGTTTGTAGGAAATGAGCAAATTTCACAAAGCAGTGATTGCACAGTTTATAACAAACCCCAAGAACAGAGACCCCCCCCCCCCCCCCCCCCAATGATTATTCTCCTTTCCAGTGTCTATTTAATGTTTTCTGACACAACTGTGTTTCCGTCCTACAATAACCAGACCAGCAAACCCATTCCGACTCCCGTCTGGATCTATGCAGCGATTCTTCTTCGAAGGCACTGACTGTATCCCAGCTTGGATTGTTCCCATTCACTGACAGACAGTTCGCCACCTACAGGTGTTAAACCACCTTTGGAGACGCAAGAAAGTGAAGTAAGAAAAACCTGCGAAAGACAGTCGATTCTTAATGGTGCGGAATAGAAGTTGTTGCTTCGAATTCCAATTTTTACAGATCGACAGCGGTCAGCCAGTGTCTGGATTGTTTGGGGCTGGTGCAGGCGGGCATTTCGGAAGGTAATTGTGGAACAAACACATTTCATCGCATTTGAAATCATGGTTTCAATCGGAATTGTAAACACATGATTATTTCCTGTTGAACATATATTTCTGATCTGAGTGACGGAAATTCTGTTTCTCGGCTACTGTCCTCAGATGTTAAGACAGAAGTTGCTATTTTTAGTTTAACCTTTGATGCTGCCTTCTTGAACCGCTGCTGTCAGGGAGGGAGTTCCAGGATTTCACCTCTGCTGCGTTACTCATGTCAGCAGACGAGCAGTGAGGCTAAAATAACAAAACAGCAACAGCACCGCTCAGGCAGCTAAACTCTATCTATCTCTGGGTGGAGAAAGTGGCCCTGAAGAGTTGATCAGAAGCAGGACTCACAGACTGAGTATACCATGGACAAGAGTCCCACTCCCGTACATTGCACTGTGTCTTCGAGCACCAGTCTGTTGACGTTTCGACAGAAACTCGAGCAGATTCAGCCACATTGACCAGCGATGTCAGCCGCTCAAACCCACACCGGGAGGAAGCCACATTAACTTCGAATCAAGCTGTCAGCCACTTGTTTCCAACAACGGCAGTAAAAATACACTGCAGAATCCGATCCCACCGTCAGATCCGTCATCAAACCAGTCTCCAGGTTAACCCATCCTTTCTGTATCTGATCAGCTATTAATTCTCTGAAACTCAGGGCTGGGTGTTCAGATCAGCTCCGGCAAATATGTTTCTGACCCTTCAACCAGTCCCACTGACGTCACTCAGTTTACAGACCTACGTCACTAAATATGCAGGGCAACTTCACACGTGTTCTCAGTCTGACCCCCACATAGGCGGTGCTCTGCGCATGCGCATTCTCCTACCCACACTCCACCAATGCTGAAGCTCCTTCACAGCTTCACTTTGTGATCAGAGACCCAGTCCCAGAGACCTGGTTCGGGCGGGCACGGTGCAGTTGATGTTGGACTCAGTTTGATATACAACAGCACTGCCTTCTCAGCATTGTCTCTCGTCCTGAAAACTACGGAGAGCTACTTAACTCAGATCGATAGGATCCAACATGAAGCTGAGCTTCACTTCAGTGATTATCTCCCTGAATTTCTTACTCTTCTCTCCGTGTTGTGGAGATGCCGGCGTTGGACTGGGGTGAGCACAGTAAGAAGTCTTACAACACCAGGTTAAAGTCCAACAGGTTTGTTTCAAACACGAGCTTTCGGAGCACGGCTCCTTCTTCAGGTGAATGGAAAGGCTTGTTCCAGAAATGTTTATATAGACACAGTCAGAGATGCCCCGGAATGCGAGCACCTGCAGGCAATCAAATCATCAAAGATGCAGAGAGAGAGGTAACTCCAGGTTAAAGAGGTGTGAATTGTCCCAAGCCAGTTCAGTCGGTAGGCCTCTGCAAGTCCAGGCTTGTTGGTGGGGGCCGAATGTAATGCGACATGAATCCCAGATCCCGGTTGAGTCCGCATTCATGCGTGCGGAACTTAGCTATAAGTTTTTGCTCAGCAATTTTGCGTTGTCGCGTCTCCTGAAGGCCTCCTTGTAGAATGCTGACCCGGAGATCAGAGGCTGAATGTCCTTGACTGCTGAAGTGTTCCCCAACTGGAAGGGAACAGTCCTGCCTGTTGATAGTCGCACGATGCCCGTTTATTCGTTGTCGCAGTGTCTGCATGGTCTCGCCAATGTACCACGCTTCGGGACATCCTTTCCTGCAGCGTATGAGGTAGACTACATTGGTCGAGTCGCACGAGTATGCGCCGCGTACCTGGTGGGTGGTGTTTCCACGTGTAATGGTGGTGTCCATGTCGATGATCTGGCATGTCTTGCAGAGATTACCCTGGCAGGGTTTTGTGGTGTTGTGGTTGCTGTTCTGAAGGCTGGGTAATTTGCTGCAAACAATGGTTTGTTTGAGGTTGCGCGGTTGTTTGAAGGCCAGTAGTGGGGGTGTGGGGATGACCTTGGCAAGATGTCCATCCTCGCTGATGATGTGTTGGAGGCTGCGAAGAAGATGTCGTAGTTTCTCCGCCCCAGGAAAGTACTGGACGACGAAGGGTACTCTGTCAGTGGTGTCCCGTGTTTGTCTTCTGAGGAGGTCGGTGCGGTTTTTTGCTGTGGCGCGGTGGAACTGTCGATCAATGAGTCGAGCGCCATATCCCGTTCGTACGAGGGCATCTTTCAGCATCTGTAGGTGTCTGTTGCGCTCCTCCTTGTCTGAGCAGATCCTGTGTATACGGAGGGCTTGTCCATAGGGGATGGCTTCTTTAATGTGTTTCGGGTGAAAGCTGGAGAAGTGGAGCATCGTGAGATTATCTGTGGGCTTGCTATCTGTGGGAATAGTCCATGGACTATTCTCCAAATTCAGTTCCATTCTTGGACACACTCGTCTCCATCAAGGACGGTCACCTCAGCACCTCGCTTTACCGCAAGCCCACAGATAATCTCACGATGCTCCACTGCTCCAGCTTTCACCTGAAACACATTAAAGAAGCCATCCCCTATGGACAAGCCCTCCGTATACACAGGATCTGCTCAGACAAGGAGGAGCGCAACAGACACCTACAGATGCTGAAAGATGCCCTCGTACGAACGGGATATGGCGCTCGACTCATTGATCGACAGTTCCACCGCGCCACAGCAAAAAACCGCACCGACCTCCTCAGAAGACAAACACGGGACACCACTGACAGAGTACCCTTCGTCGTCCAGTACTTTCCTGGGGCGGAGAAACTACGACATCTTCTTCGCAGCCTCCAACACATCATCAGCGAGGATGGACATCTTGCCAAGGTCATCCCCACACCCCCACTACTGGCCTTCAAACAACCGCGCAACCTCAAACAAACCATTGTTTGCAGCAAATTACCCAGCCTTCAGAACAGCAACCACAACACCACAAAACCCTGCCAGGGTAATCTCTGCAAGACATGCCAGATCATCGACATGGACACCACCATTACACGTGGAAACACCACCCACCAGGTACGCGGCGCATACTCGTGCGACTCGACCAATGTAGTCTACCTCATACGCTGCAGGAAAGGATGTCCCGAAGCGTGGTACATTGGCGAGACCATGCAGACACTGCGACAACGAATAAACGGGCATCGTGCGACTATCAACAGGCAGGACTGTTCCCTTCCAGTTGGGGAACACTTCAGCAGTCAAGGACATTCAGCCTCTGATCTCCGGGTCAGCATTCTACAAGGAGGCCTTCAGGAGACGCGACAACGCAAAATTGCTGAGCAAAAACTTATAGCTAAGTTCCGCACGCATGAATGCGGACTCAACCGGGATCTGGGATTCATGTCGCATTACATTCGGCCCCCACCAACAAGCCTGGACTTGCAGAGGCCTACCGACTGAACTGGCTTGGGACAATTCACACCTCTTTAACCTGGAGTTACCTCTCTCTCTGCATCTTTGATGATTTGATTGCCTGCAGGTGCTCGCATTCCGGGGCATCTCTGACTGTGTCTATATAAACATTTCTGGAACAAGCCTTTCCATTCACCTGAAGAAGGAGCCGTGCTCCGAAAGCTCGTGTTTGAAACAAACCTGTTGGACTTTAACCTGGTGTTGTAAGACTTCTTACTGTCATCAGTTTCGACAGTTTAGTCTTTCGGAAATGCCCTTTCTTTTCCCAGTAACTGAAGCATTCATTCATCTGAATTTCCGCTTTAATACCAGAACATATTCAAAATCTGATTGATTTCTGTCGGACTCTAATCCAGGCACCATGTATTCCCCATGTTGGTGACTGGTGAATGGTGAGTCGATGTTCTAATGTTCACCGTGTGCAATCTTCACTCTCAGATATTGAATACAATTTGTGTTTAATTCCAGGAAGAAATGGTGAAGACTCAGTGGCCCAGGATCGATCTGAGTTAACGGGTTCTGGAAGGACAGAGCATTAACCTGGACTGTAGATATTCCACAGTTGTTTTTCTGGTACATTCAGTATCCCGGAAGACCTCCGAGGAATGTAATGAGAATCTATAGTTAGGGCAGTTCAGATAAATCTCCAGATGTCCCAGCCAGGTTTTCTGCTGCTTTACTCAAAGAAAACCAAACGGTACCTTTAAATATCGCCGTGGCTGATCTCTCCGACAGTGCCGGGTATTTCTGCGCCATGGAGCCCACACTGCTGCAGAGATATAACGGGTCCCGTACAAACACTCACACTGGGAGTTCCAGTCATTTCTCGGCAGAGGGCGCTCTCACATTGATAGACAGACACAACTACTCAGTCTGTGAGGGTCACAGTGTCATTACCAAACCATCAAAAACAAACACAACACTCACTGAGAACAAGCGATCAGAAACTGAATAATTATATTCGTTAGTTTATAACTTGCATTTCTACTAGAATGAATTTCACAACTTAATTTCCGGTTCGTTAACTCACATTTAGTCTTTTTATGATCTTTACATTGCTGTCTGAATTATTGTGTGAACGTTTCTCCATCTCCGTTCCGCTCTTCTAGATCCCTTTGATCAAAGCCGGGACACAAGGTCTATATGACGGAATTATTTTCATAGATTTCACAGATGTTACAGTGCAGAAGGAGGCCATTCGGCCGGTCGAGTCTGCACTGGCTCTTGGAAAGGGCACCCTGCAGAAGGTCCACACCTCCAACCTGTCCCCACAACCCAGTAACCCCACCCAACACTAAGTAACCCCACCCAACACTAAGTTGGACACTAGGGGCAATTTAGCATGGCCAATCCACTTGCACATCTTTGGACTGTGGAGGAAACCGGAGCACCAGGAGTAAATCCAGGCAAACACGGGGAGAATGTGCAGACTCCGCACAGACAGTGGCCCAAGTCGGGAATTGAACCTGGGAGCCTGAAGCTGTGAAGCAATTGTGCTAACCATAATGATACCCTGCTGCTCCGTGTACGATCTTCACTCCCAGATATTGAATACGTTTTATGTTTTGTTCCAGGAACAAATCGTGAAGATTCAGTGCCCCATTATCGATCTGCGATAACGGTTCTGGAAGGACAGAGCATTAACCTGGACTGTAGATACTCGACAGCTGTTTTTGATACTCTGTTCTGGCACAATCAGTATCCCGGAAGACCTCCGAGGAATTTTATTGGTTGACAGGCAGTTTGTAGGAAATGAGCAAATTTCAAAAAGCAGTGATTGCACAGTTTATAACAAACCCCAAAAACAGAGACCCCCCCCCCCCCCCCCCAATGATTATTCTCCTTTCCAGTGTCTATTTAATGTTTTCTGACACAACTGTGTTTCCGTCCTACAATAACCAGACCAGCAAACCCATTCCGACTCCCGTCTGGATCTATGCAGCGATTCTTCTTCGAAGGCACTGACTGTATCCCAGCTTGGATTGTTCCCATTCACTGACAGACAGTTCGCCACCTACAGGTGTTAAACCACCTTTGGAGACGCAAGAAAGTGAAGTAAGAAAAACCTGCGAAAGACAGTCGATTCTTAATGGTGCGGAATAGAAGTTGTTGCTTCGAATTCCAATTTTACAGATCGACAGCGGTCAGCCAGTGTCTGGATTGTTTGGGGCTGGTGCAGGCGGGCATTTCGGAAGGTAATTGTGGAACAAACACATTTCATCGCATTTGAAATCATGGTTTCAATCGGAATTGTAAACACATGATTATTTCCTGTTGAACATATATTTCTGATCTGAGTGACGGAAATTCTGTTTCTCGGCTACTGTCCTCAGATGTTAAGACAGAAGTTGCTATTTTTAGTTTAACCTTTGATGCTGCCTTCTTGAACCGCTGCTGTCAGGGAGGGAGTTCCAGGATTTCACCTCTGCTGCGTTACTCATGTCAGCAGACGAGCAGTGAGGCTAAAATAACAAAACAGCAACAGCACCGCTCAGGCAGCTAAACTCTATCTATCTCTGGGTGGAGAAAGTGGCCCTGAAGAGTTGATCAGAAGCAGGACTCACAGACTGAGTATACCATGGACAAGAGTCCCACTCCCGTACATTGCACTGTGTCTTCGAGCACCAGTCTGTTGACGTTTCGACAGAAACTCGAGCAGATTCAGCCACATTGACCAGCGATGTCAGCCGCTCAAACCCACACCGGGAGGAAGCCACATTAACTTCGAATCAAGCTGTCAGCCACTTGTTTCCAACAACGGCAGTAAAAATACACTGCAGAATCCGATCCCACCGTCAGATCCGTCATCAAACCAGTCTCCAGGTTAACCCATCCTTTCTGTATCTGATCAGCTATTAATTCTCTGAAACTCAGGGCTGGGTGTTCAGATCAGCTCCGGCAAATATGTTTCTGACCCTTCAACCAGTCCCACTGACGTCACTCAGTTTACAGACCTACGTCACTAAATATGCAGGGCAACTTCACACGTGTTCTCAGTCTGACCCCCACATAGGCGGTGCTCTGCGCATGCGCATTCTCCTACCCACACTCCACCAATGCTGAAGCTCCTTCACAGCTTCACTTTGTGATCAGAGACCCAGTCCCAGAGACCTGGTTCGGGCGGGCACGGTGCAGTTGATGTTGGACTCAGTTTGATATACAACAGCACTGCCTTCTCAGCATTGTCTCTCGTCCTGAAAACTACGGAGAGCTACTTAACTCAGATCGATAGGATCCAACATGAAGCTGAGCTTCACTTCAGTGATTATCTCCCTGAATTTCTTACTCTTCTCTCCGTGTTGTGGAGATGCCGGCGTTGGACTGGGGTGAGCACAGTAAGAAGTCTTACAACACCAGGTTAAAGTCCAACAGGTTTGTTTCAAACACGAGCTTTCGGAGCACGGCTCCTTCTTCAGGTGAATGGAAAGGCTTGTTCCAGAAATGTTTATATAGACACAGTCAGAGATGCCCCGGAATGCGAGCACCTGCAGGCAATCAAATCATCAAAGATGCAGAGAGAGAGGTAACTCCAGGTTAAAGAGGTGTGAATTGTCCCAAGCCAGTTCAGTCGGTAGGCCTCTGCAAGTCCAGGCTTGTTGGTGGGGGCCGAATGTAATGCGACATGAATCCCAGATCCCGGTTGAGTCCGCATTCATGCGTGCGGAACTTAGCTATAAGTTTTTGCTCAGCAATTTTGCGTTGTCGCGTCTCCTGAAGGCCTCCTTGTAGAATGCTGACCCGGAGATCAGAGGCTGAATGTCCTTGACTGCTGAAGTGTTCCCCAACTGGAAGGGAACAGTCCTGCCTGTTGATAGTCGCACGATGCCCGTTTATTCGTTGTCGCAGTGTCTGCATGGTCTCGCCAATGTACCACGCTTCGGGACATCCTTTCCTGTAGCGTATGAGGTAGACTACATTGGTCGAGTCGCACGAGTATGCGCCGCGTACCTGGTGGGTGGTGTTTCCACGTGTAATGGTGGTGTCCATGTCGATGATCTGGCATGTCTTGCAGAGATTACCCTGGCAGGGTTTTGTGGTGTTGTGGTTGCTGTTCTGAAGGCTGGGTAATTTGCTGCAAACAATGGTTTGTTTGAGGTTGCGCGGTTGTTTGAAGGCCAGTAGTGGGGGTGTGGGGATGACCTTGGCAAGATGTCCATCCTCGCTGATGATGTGTTGGAGGCTGCGAAGAAGATGTCGTAGTTTCTCCGCCCCAGGAAAGTACTGGACGACGAAGGGTACTCTGTCAGTGGTGTCCCGTGTTTGTCTTCTGAGGAGGTCGGTGCGGTTTTTTGCTGTGGCGCGGTGGAACTGTCGATCAATGAGTCGAGCGCCATATCCCGTTCGTACGAGGGCATCTTTCAGCATCTGTAGGTGTCTGTTGCGCTCCTCCTTGTCTGAGCAGATCCTGTGTATACGGAGGGCTTGTCCATAGGGGATGGCTTCTTTAATGTGTTTCGGGTGAAAGCTGGAGAAGTGGAGCATCGTGAGATTATCTGTGGGCTTGCTATCTGTGGGAATAGTCCATGGACTATTCTCCAAATTCAGTTCCATTCTTGGACACACTCGTCTCCATCAAGGACGGTCACCTCAGCACCTCGCTTTACCGCAAGCCCACAGATAATCTCACGATGCTCCACTGCTCCAGCTTTCACCTGAAACACATTAAAGAAGCCATCCCCTATGGACAAGCCCTCCGTATACACAGGATCTGCTCAGACAAGGAGGAGCGCAACAGACACCTACAGATGCTGAAAGATGCCCTCGTACGAACGGGATATGGCGCTCGACTCATTGATCGACAGTTCCACCGCGCCACAGCAAAAAACCGCACCGACCTCCTCAGAAGACAAACACGGGACACCACTGACAGAGTACCCTTCGTCGTCCAGTACTTTCCTGGGGCGGAGAAACTACGACATCTTCTTCGCAGCCTCCAACACATCATCAGCGAGGATGGACATCTTGCCAAGGTCATCCCCACACCCCCACTACTGGCCTTCAAACAACCGCGCAACCTCAAACAAACCATTGTTTGCAGCAAATTACCCAGCCTTCAGAACAGCAACCACAACACCACAAAACCCTGCCAGGGTAATCTCTGCAAGACATGCCAGATCATCGACATGGACACCACCATTACACGTGGAAACACCACCCACCAGGTACGCGGCGCATACTCGTGCGACTCGACCAATGTAGTCTACCTCATACGCTGCAGGAAAGGATGTCCCGAAGCGTGGTACATTGGCGAGACCATGCAGACACTGCGACAACGAATAAACGGGCATCGTGCGACTATCAACAGGCAGGACTGTTCCCTTCCAGTTGGGGAACACTTCAGCAGTCAAGGACATTCAGCCTCTGATCTCCGGGTCAGCATTCTACAAGGAGGCCTTCAGGAGACGCGACAACGCAAAATTGCTGAGCAAAAACTTATAGCTAAGTTCCGCACGCATGAATGCGGACTCAACCGGGATCTGGGATTCATGTCGCATTACATTCGGCCCCCACCAACAAGCCTGGACTTGCAGAGGCCTACCGACTGAACTGGCTTGGGACAATTCACACCTCTTTAACCTGGAGTTACCTCTCTCTCTGCATCTTTGATGATTTGATTGCCTGCAGGTGCTCGCATTCCGGGGCATCTCTGACTGTGTCTATATAAACATTTCTGGAACAAGCCTTTCCATTCACCTGAAGAAGGAGCCGTGCTCCGAAAGCTCGTGTTTGAAACAAACCTGTTGGACTTTAACCTGGTGTTGTAAGACTTCTTACTGTCATCAGTTTCGACAGTTTAGTCTTTCGGAAATGCCCTTTCTTTTCCCAGTAACTGAAGCATTCATTCATCTGAATTTCCGCTTTAATACCAGAACATATTCAAAATCTGATTGATTTCTGTCGGACTCTAATCCAGGCACCATGTATTCCCCATGTTGGTGACTGGTGAATGGTGAGTCGATGTTCTAATGTTCACCGTGTGCAATCTTCACTCTCAGATATTGAATACAATTTGTGTTTAATTCCAGGAAGAAATGGTGAAGACTCAGTGGCCCAGGATCGATCTGAGTTAACGGGTTCTGGAAGGACAGAGCATTAACCTGGACTGTAGATATTCCACAGTTGTTTTTCTGGTACATTCAGTATCCCGGAAGACCTCCGAGGAATGTAATGAGAATCTATAGTTAGGGCAGTTCAGATAAATCTCCAGATGTCCCAGCCAGGTTTTCTGCTGCTTTACTCAAAGAAAACCAAACGGTACCTTTAAATATCGCCGTGGCTGATCTCTCCGACAGTGCCGGGTATTTCTGCGCCATGGAGCCCACACTGCTGCAGAGATATAACGGGTCCCGTACAAACACTCACACTGGGAGTTCCAGTCATTTCTCGGCAGAGGGCGCTCTCACATTGATAGACAGACACAACTACTCAGTCTGTGAGGGTCACAGTGTCATTACCAAACCATCAAAAACAAACACAACACTCACTGAGAACAAGCGATCAGAAACTGAATAATTATATTCGTTAGTTTATAACTTGCATTTCTACTAGAATGAATTTCACAACTTAATTTCCGGTTCGTTAACTCACATTTAGTCTTTTTATGATCTTTACATTGCTGTCTGAATTATTGTGTGAACGTTTCTCCATCTCCGTTCCGCTCTTCTAGATCCCTTTGATCAAAGCCGGGACACAAGGTCTATATGACGGAATTATTTTCATAGATTTCACAGATGTTACAGTGCAGAAGGAGGCCATTCGGCCGGTCGAGTCTGCACTGGCTCTTGGAAAGGGCACCCTGCAGAAGGTCCACACCTCCAACCTGTCCCCACAACCCAGTAACCCCACCCAACACTAAGTAACCCCACCCAACACTAAGTTGGACACTAGGGGCAATTTAGCATGGCCAATCCACTTGCACATCTTTGGACTGTGGAGGAAACCGGAGCACCAGGAGTAAATCCAGGCAAACACGGGGAGAATGTGCAGACTCCGCACAGACAGTGGCCCAAGTCGGGAATTGAACCTGGGAGCCTGAAGCTGTGAAGCAATTGTGCTAACCATAATGATACCCTGCTGCTCCGTGTACGATCTTCACTCCCAGATATTGAATACGTTTTATGTTTTGTTCCAGGAACAAATCGTGAAGATTCAGTGCCCCATTATCGATCTGCGATAACGGTTCTGGAAGGACAGAGCATTAACCTGGACTGTAGATACTCGACAGCTGTTTTTGATACTCTGTTCTGGCACAATCAGTATCCCGGAAGACCTCCGAGGAATTTTATTGGTTGACAGGCAGTTTGTAGGAAATGAGCAAATTTCACAAAGCAGTGATTGCACAGTTTATAACAAACCCCAAGAACAGAGACCCCCCCCCCCCCCAATGATTATTCTCCTTTCCAGTGTCTATTTAATGTTTTCTGACACAACTGTGTTTCCGTCCTACAATAACCAGACCAGCAAACCCATTCCGACTCCCGTCTGGATCTATGCAGCGATTCTTCTTCGAAGGCACTGACTGTATCCCAGCTTGGATTGTTCCCATTCACTGACAGACAGTTCGCCACCTACAGGTGTTAAACCACCTTTGGAGACGCAAGAAAGTGAAGTAAGAAAAACCTGCGAAAGACAGTCGATTCTTAATGGTGCGGAATAGAAGTTGTTGCTTCGAATTCCAATTTTTACAGATCGACAGCGGTCAGCCAGTGTCTGGATTGTTTGGGGCTGGTGCAGGCGGGCATTTCGGAAGGTAATTGTGGAACAAACACATTTCATCGCATTTGAAATCATGGTTTCAATCGGAATTGTAAACACATGATTATTTCCTGTTGAACATATATTTCTGATCTGAGTGACGGAAATTCTGTTTCTCGGCTACTGTCCTCAGATGTTAAGACAGAAGTTGCTATTTTTAGTTTAACCTTTGATGCTGCCTTCTTGAACCGCTGCTGTCAGGGAGGGAGTTCCAGGATTTCACCTCTGCTGCGTTACTCATGTCAGCAGACGAGCAGTGAGGCTAAAATAACAAAACAGCAACAGCACCGCTCAGGCAGCTAAACTCTATCTATCTCTGGGTGGAGAAAGTGGCCCTGAAGAGTTGATCAGAAGCAGGACTCACAGACTGAGTATACCATGGACAAGAGTCCCACTCCCGTACATTGCACTGTGTCTTCGAGCACCAGTCTGTTGACGTTTCGACAGAAACTCGAGCAGATTCAGCCACATTGACCAGCGATGTCAGCCGCTCAAACCCACACCGGGAGGAAGCCACATTAACTTCGAATCAAGCTGTCAGCCACTTGTTTCCAACAACGGCAGTAAAAATACACTGCAGAATCCGATCCCACCGTCAGATCCGTCATCAAACCAGTCTCCAGGTTAACCCATCCTTTCTGTATCTGATCAGCTATTAATTCTCTGAAACTCAGGGCTGGGTGTTCAGATCAGCTCCGGCAAATATGTTTCTGACCCTTCAACCAGTCCCACTGACGTCACTCAGTTTACAGACCTACGTCACTAAATATGCAGGGCAACTTCACACGTGTTCTCAGTCTGACCCCCACATAGGCGGTGCTCTGCGCATGCGCATTCTCCTACCCACACTCCACCAATGCTGAAGCTCCTTCACAGCTTCACTTTGTGATCAGAGACCCAGTCCCAGAGACCTGGTTCGGGCGGGCACGGTGCAGTTGATGTTGGACTCAGTTTGATATACAACAGCACTGCCTTCTCAGCATTGTCTCTCGTCCTGAAAACTACGGAGAGCTACTTAACTCAGATCGATAGGATCCAACATGAAGCTGAGCTTCACTTCAGTGATTATCTCCCTGAATTTCTTACTCTTCTCTCCGTGTTGTGGAGATGCCGGCGTTGGACTGGGGTGAGCACAGTAAGAAGTCTTACAACACCAGGTTAAAGTCCAACAGGTTTGTTTCAAACACGAGCTTTCGGAGCACGGCTCCTTCTTCAGGTGAATGGAAAGGCTTGTTCCAGAAATGTTTATATAGACACAGTCAGAGATGCCCCGGAATGCGAGCACCTGCAGGCAATCAAATCATCAAAGATGCAGAGAGAGAGGTAACTCCAGGTTAAAGAGGTGTGAATTGTCCCAAGCCAGTTCAGTCGGTAGGCCTCTGCAAGTCCAGGCTTGTTGGTGGGGGCCGAATGTAATGCGACATGAATCCCAGATCCCGGTTGAGTCCGCATTCATGCGTGCGGAACTTAGCTATAAGTTTTTGCTCAGCAATTTTGCGTTGTCGCGTCTCCTGAAGGCCTCCTTGTAGAATGCTGACCCGGAGATCAGAGGCTGAATGTCCTTGACTGCTGAAGTGTTCCCCAACTGGAAGGGAACAGTCCTGCCTGTTGATAGTCGCACGATGCCCGTTTATTCGTTGTCGCAGTGTCTGCATGGTCTCGCCAATGTACCACGCTTCGGGACATCCTTTCCTGTAGCGTATGAGGTAGACTACATTGGTCGAGTCGCACGAGTATGCGCCGCGTACCTGGTGGGTGGTGTTTCCACGTGTAATGGTGGTGTCCATGTCGATGATCTGGCATGTCTTGCAGAGATTACCCTGGCAGGGTTTTGTGGTGTTGTGGTTGCTGTTCTGAAGGCTGGGTAATTTGCTGCAAACAATGGTTTGTTTGAGGTTGCGCGGTTGTTTGAAGGCCAGTAGTGGGGGTGTGGGGATGACCTTGGCAAGATGTCCATCCTCGCTGATGATGTGTTGGAGGCTGCGAAGAAGATGTCGTAGTTTCTCCGCCCCAGGAAAGTACTGGACGACGAAGGGTACTCTGTCAGTGGTGTCCCGTGTTTGTCTTCTGAGGAGGTCGGTGCGGTTTTTTGCTGTGGCGCGGTGGAACTGTCGATCAATGAGTCGAGCGCCATATCCCGTTCGTACGAGGGCATCTTTCAGCATCTGTAGGTGTCTGTTGCGCTCCTCCTTGTCTGAGCAGATCCTGTGTATACGGAGGGCTTGTCCATAGGGGATGGCTTCTTTAATGTGTTTCGGGTGAAAGCTGGAGAAGTGGAGCATCGTGAGATTATCTGTGGGCTTGCTATCTGTGGGAATAGTCCATGGACTATTCTCCAAATTCAGTTCCATTCTTGGACACACTCGTCTCCATCAAGGACGGTCACCTCAGCACCTCGCTTTACCGCAAGCCCACAGATAATCTCACGATGCTCCACTGCTCCAGCTTTCACCCGAAACACATTAAAGAAGCCATCCCCTATGGACAAGCCCTCCGTATACACAGGATCTGCTCAGACAAGGAGGAGCGCAACAGACACCTACAGATGCTGAAAGATGCCCTCGTACGAACGGGATATGGCGCTCGACTCATTGATCGACAGTTCCACCGCGCCACAGCAAAAAACCGCACCGACCTCCTCAGAAGACAAACACGGGACACCACTGACAGAGTACCCTTCGTCGTCCAGTACTTTCCTGGGGCGGAGAAACTACGACATCTTCTTCGCAGCCTCCAACACATCATCAGCGAGGATGGACATCTTGCCAAGGTCATCCCCACACCCCCACTACTGGCCTTCAAACAACCGCGCAACCTCAAACAAACCATTGTTTGCAGCAAATTACCCAGCCTTCAGAACAGCAACCACAACACCACAAAACCCTGCCAGGGTAATCTCTGCAAGACATGCCAGATCATCGACATGGACACCACCATTACACGTGGAAACACCACCCACCAGGTACGCGGCGCATACTCGTGCGACTCGACCAATGTAGTCTACCTCATACGCTGCAGGAAAGGATGTCCCGAAGCGTGGTACATTGGCGAGACCATGCAGACACTGCGACAACGAATAAACGGGCATCGTGCGACTATCAACAGGCAGGACTGTTCCCTTCCAGTTGGGGAACACTTCAGCAGTCAAGGACATTCAGCCTCTGATCTCCGGGTCAGCATTCTACAAGGAGGCCTTCAGGAGACGCGACAACGCAAAATTGCTGAGCAAAAACTTATAGCTAAGTTCCGCACGCATGAATGCGGACTCAACCGGGATCTGGGATTCATGTCGCATTACATTCGGCCCCCACCAACAAGCCTGGACTTGCAGAGGCCTACCGACTGAACTGGCTTGGGACAATTCACACCTCTTTAACCTGGAGTTACCTCTCTCTCTGCATCTTTGATGATTTGATTGCCTGCAGGTGCTCGCATTCCGGGGCATCTCTGACTGTGTCTATATAAACATTTCTGGAACAAGCCTTTCCATTCACCTGAAGAAGGAGCCGTGCTCCGAAAGCTCGTGTTTGAAACAAACCTGTTGGACTTTAACCTGGTGTTGTAAGACTTCTTACTGTTCTCTCCGTGTGAGTGTAATCACCGTATATGGCAGGAATATGTCACACATCAGATATGTCATGTTGTAGTAACATTTAGCATGCTTTATTGTGTATTTTGTTACGCCATTTTGTATTTGATTTTGCTATAGTATATTCTCGTGGTCTGTGCGATATTACATTTATCATGTTATTTTACATCTACATTTTTCTCAGATGCCGCTGGCAGTGGCAAGGTATCACAGTCTCCTCAGTCAGTGGTTGTTACCGAGGGAAACATTGCATCCTTGGCCTGTTCCACCACATTAGCAGTAAACATCCTACAATGGTACAGACAATACCCGGACCAAACCGTGCAGCATCTGGCGAGCGGTACCAGCGATCAGGGGAGGATCACAGCTCGGTTCATTTTTTCAGAGAAACAAAGCGTTCTGAATATTAGTGACGTTCGACTGACAGACACCGCCACCTATCTCTGTGCAGTGGAGGCACAGTGAACTGAAAACCATTCAGCGCCGTACAAAAACCTGCCGTGGTGATTCAGAAAGTGTGTCGCCTGTGCAGTCATCAGAGAGCAGGCATTTTAGTAACACTCTTCCGTGGATACGTCCCAATGAGTGAGGCCTGTTCGTGATTTGAATTTCCTGTTCAATATCAGAAAAGAAGGTCCAGAATCCATTTAAATTCAGTTTATGTTCTGTAGAAGTCACAACCAGAGAGCACGGGTTCGATGGTGCTTTAAGATAATAATCATTGTGCCGTTCGGTGAGTTCATATTCAAAGGCCGTTGTCTATTTCTTGTGTCAAATCAAATTCCTTACTTAGACACATTTTACGTTTTGTTACAGGAATGTGTGATGCACAATGAGTCTCCCAGGATCCGGCCGAATTGAAGGCTCTGGAAAGACAGTCAGGAATGTTCAGCTGTAATCGCTCCACGTGCGAGAGCTTTCTCTGCCGATGTAGGCAGGTCAGTATTCTGTATAAACTGCGAGATATTTACTGAGGAGGTTTCGGCGGCGATATTGAGCTACGTCGCAACATTTCTCAGATCGATTGATTTGAACAAGGACCAATAAAATAATGCAACTGTTTGATAAACAAACCTGCTAATGTTTGTTGTCCGTGGGCCTGGGATGAAATTTTCCCGGTTGATCAAGGCGCTAAGAAGACGACACAAAGACTCGCAGAGGATTTTTGTGCGAGTTCTTGGTTATTATGTGAAGCTGCGCCTCAATGCATAGTAAGAGTCCTCCACACACAGCGTGTTTATATTATGAGCAACAGCCAGATATTGCCCTCAGACTCCATCTTTTTACAGTCCTATTACTTCATTAATAATCCAGTTTGGAGACTGTGCCGGTCTCTGTCCATACCAGTGGATGCCCGTTATTACCCGGGTTGTATATCCTCAATATAACGTCACCAAGGCACCTTCAAACACAGCTACTGTCACCGGAGACTGTCACTGGATCCGCAAATAGTCCGCCTGTAAATGTAGAGGCTCAAAAGAGCAGAAGGATAAACAGGATGGAGGTAAACCTTCATTAACTGTAAGAATTTGTGTAAATTCCCATCAATCTGTTAAACTGTATTGATGAGGAAAATC
The DNA here is from genome assembly GCF_902713615.1 of Scyliorhinus canicula. Classification (NCBI taxonomy): domain Eukaryota; kingdom Metazoa; phylum Chordata; class Chondrichthyes; order Carcharhiniformes; family Scyliorhinidae; genus Scyliorhinus; species Scyliorhinus canicula. The sequence goes on from NW_024055740.1 coordinate 85,155, forward strand.
CATTACTTAATGTGCAAGAACCCCGCCAGTAATATTAAAAACATGTCTGACTGAATCTCTCAGTGAATATGACTGGAATGATCCAGAGATTGAGAAGGAGAGAGGGATCCCGGGCTCTGTTCAGTTCATTGCTCCACCCACACACAGCAGGGGGCCAGGCCCATTGTGACAGCACTGAGGAGACTGGTTTTGGTCTCATGTGACTTTCTAATTATCATGGTTGGGCTTTGCGCCTTCTGCTGGTGGATTCTGTTCAATCCGGTTCAGAATGGGGGTTACTGAATGGACTTAAGGTTTATTGATTTTTATGTCAAAACGGAATCTAAATCTGGAATCTACTCATTAATTTCTTCTCTGGCGCTATCTGCCTTAAGGAAGATCCAATCCATTGCACTGTCACTGGGAGGCAGTTCGCAACCACCCCAGAGCTGGAACAGGAACCACACCGTTCTGGCATTTCAATTCCCTGAGCCAGACAACATGAAATTCGGCGGTGTGCTAAATAGCGAGGAGGAATGGTTTAGATTGCAGGATGATTTAGACGGACGGGCCAGATAGGCAGAACGGTGGCAAATGGAATTTAACCCTGAAAAGGGTTGGATTATGCATTTTGGGAGGATGAACAATGCAAGAAAATGCACAATAAACGCCAGGAAGTCAAGAAGTATAGAAGCAAGGGGGACCATGGTGTTCAGGCCCATAGATCCCCGCAGACAACAGGACAAGTAGATAACGTGGTGAAGAAGATATGAGGGATACTTGCCTTTATTAGCCGAGGCATGGAATATAAGAGCAGGGAGGTTATTATGGGGATGTGTAAAACGCTGGTTAGCCCGCACACTATGGGAAAGATGTGATGCACCAGAGAGGGTGCAGAGGAGATTAATCAGGAAGGTTTCTGGGAAGGAGTTTCTCAGCTATGAAGAGAGGCTGGATAGGCTGGGATTATTGTCATTAATTGTCAAACGTTGTCAGGTAAGGCTGATCGAGGTTTACAAAATTATGCGGAAAATAGATAGGAAGAAACCGTTCCCATTAGTGGAGGGGTCAACAACCAGAGGGAATACATTTCAGGTAAGGGGAGGAGATTTAGAGGGCATTTGAGCGTTGTGAGAACCTGGAACACACTGTCTGTGAGGGTGATCGAGGCGGGAACACTCACAACACTTAAGAAGCGTTTGGAAGAGCACTTGAAACGCCATTGCATACAAGGCTACGGGTCAAGTGCTGGAAAATTGGTTTAGACGAGACAGGTACTTGATGGTCGGGGCAAACGCGATGGGCCAAAGGTCCTCTTCTTCGCTGTAAAACTCAGCGACTAAGGAGCCTGAGGCAGAGAAGCTGCCGATGGCGCCATAAGGCCGCTTCTCCTTCGGTCAAGGAAGGTAAAGGGGAGATTGAATTTAGTTGCTGAAATGTAAAGATCGCACTGAGCTGTTTCCACGAGCAGATCCTTGGATAACAGAAGGATTGAGGAGAAATAAAGCCCAGAAAAATTCTGTTCATTATCTACACTGCGATTTGTTAAACTATAAAAGGCGGAGTCTAAATAAAGGCGGCAGAAGATTCAACAATAACTTTAAGAAGGGAATTTCACACAAATGTAAAGGCAATTACCGGGATATATAGAAAATGCAGTTTTTGAAAGAAGAATACGAAAACTCTTTCAAAGTGTCTCGGGAATTGAGATTGTGTGGACTCGAAGATTCTAGATTCTAGTCCGTTCATGTCCCTCCCGATCTATTTCTTCTCAGTGCCTTGCACAGTGAGCAGGTGCATGATGGTCACGGTGTAGGGAAGATTGAACCGTCGCTATTTCGCTCCATCAGTTCCGAGTGCAGCTGAGAGTCACCGCACACTTCACTCAATATTCAGACTGCGGTATCCCCGCCCACAGCTTCCGTTTGCTGCTCTCGCTCTAGCACCATAGTGTTATTGGAGAGATTGCTGCTGCTGGTTCATTCCTCTCATTGGTCGGATCAGCAGTGCAGTGTGACGGGGATCTGTATTTCTGTCTCTGACAGAGGATGTCTCTCATTGCAGAATCACAAACTCTAGAAGGATCATGAGGAACCATCTCGCTTCGCTCCTCATCATTATCCCACTTTTCAGTAAGTATTTCCTTCCCAGTAAAACCCCATTCTCTTCCTGACTGCAGTAACCCAGGTGTTGGTAAAATGACAGAGATTATTTTGCTGATGATTGTATTCCTTAATGTGATGCTGACTCTGATTGTCTTTATCGCTGTTACCTCTGTTAGAATGGAGCCACCAAGATACCGTGGAACAAAAGGAACCTGAAATAACGCTTGAAGAGGAAAGGAATGTCACATTAACCTGCACCTTGAAAACAAGCGACCCTAACCTCTATGTGTACTGGTACAGACAGCAGCCCAGGAAAGCTCCAATGTACATGCTTCAATTTATTGGACTGACTGTGCAAAGGAACATTGACCTTGATATTCGGTTTTCCTCTACGGTTGATAAAAAGAACAAGACTACCGAGCTAACGATCAGTAACACAATGATCTCAGACAGCGCCGTGTATTTCTGTGCTCTGAAGCCCACACTGCTACAGAGACATGGTGAACCCCGTACAAAAACCCCACACTGGCAGTTCCAGCTACAGCTCAGCAGGGGGAGCCCCCCCCCCCCCCCATATTGTTCACTTTCCATAGTGAGTGTATCAACAATTGTAACAGAACACAACTCCCAAAAACATAAATAGTGAGACCCACCTGCACAGTTATACCAGTTTATGATTACAACTCGCATTCATAACAGATATTGTATTGATGAATCTATCTGCGATACCTTAACTCCTGCTTCGTGTTCGTATCCTGGTGCACAGACTCACTCACTCAGTAAACTATACAGACTCCCTCACTCAGTAACATATCAGGTCTCACTGAGTGACAATACATGCAGCAACTTAAATCACTTTCGAGGGTTTTCACACAATAACATCTCCCAAGGGGTGTCACAGGAACTATGAACATATTCGGTCATATGATCACAAGTTTGGTCAAAGAGTTTGGTTATAAGGAGAATTTCAAAGGAACAATGACTGTCCTTCCTATGAGGGACATAGATGGGAAGAAACTTTTCACCTTAGTAGATAACCAATAGGCATAGATTAAAGATAAGGAGTTGGAGATTTCGAGGGGATTTGAGGAAAAACGTTGTCATCCAGCCGGTGGTGGGAATCTGGAACTAACTGCCTTCACCTCCGACTTATAAACTCCACCATCGCTGGCCGTGCCTTAAGCTGCCTCGACACAAAGCTCTGAAATTTCCTCGCTAGACGTTTTCACCTTTCCACTTAGAGTCATAGAGCCATATGGCTTTACAGCTCAGAAAGAGGCCCTCCGGCCCAGTGTGCATGCGCTGGCCATCAAGCACATTTGTATCCTAATTCAATTAACCAGCAGTTGGCCCATAGCCTTGTATGCTGTGGCGTTTGAAGTGTTTATTGAAATGCTTCTTAAATGTTATGAGCCTTCCCGCCTCTACCACTCCTTCACGCAGTGAGTTCCAGATTCCCATCACCCTCTGGGTAAAATTGTTTCCTCAAATCTCCACTAAATCCTGCCCCTTAACTTAAATCTCTGCACCCTGGTTATTGACCCATCTACTAAGTTCCCTCCTATCTACCCTATCTATGCCCCTCATCATTTTCTTACATAAATATCAACATTAAGGAAGACGGTGTCTAAAAAGCTGCAATTTAGATTTTTGAGACACATTTGTGGCTCTGTATGTATTTCGGTAAATCCTTAATCAACTCAACATCCGAATTCTCAGCTTTGACAAAGAGTCACTCAGACTCGAAACGTTAGCTCCCTTCTCCCTCCACAGATGCTGCCAGACCTGCTGGGATTGTCCAGGTTTTCAGATTCCAGCAATAATCTGCTTTTATTTACATTATCGATCGGCAAGTCGATTTGTATTCAAGCCTAAACCCGGCATCATCTGCTCCCCATGTTACGGACTGATAATGCTAGCCGTGTTGTGAGGTGAATCTCTGCTATTGTACATTTCATGTGTTAAGTATCGCAGGAATTTTTTTTTTTGGGTCATCGCGAATCGCTCTTGAGGGGGAAGTTAAGAGTCAACCCCATATCATTACTCTCGGTGTCTGCATTTCTAGTCCAGTGACAATACCACATTGTCACCGCCTCCCCCTGATCCATTCTGCATTTCGTTACATACCGGGTGTTGAGGATTCGGTGTCCCTGGGCTCAGCTGAGTTAAGGCTTCTGGAAGAACAGTCCGTACTTTTCGGCTATACTAACTCCACATGTGAGATCTTCCCTCTGCTGCGTGGTGGATATTCCGGGGTTAAAGGTACTGTAAATATCGCAGCATGATAAGGCACAACATTCTCCAAACGGCTCCTTTGTTGATCGGCACAAGGGCGAAAGCATTAAAAAAACCTGGTAAATACACCTGACAGAGTTCGAACAGCGGGGATCAAATTCTTTGCGCATAATGAAACTTAGTAGAGCTGTACAGACTCGCTGAAGTTTCTGTACGGTGCTCGAGCTGCTATCTACGCTGTGCCTCACTGCACAGTAATAGACCGCCCCGTCCCCCACACTGAGGCCGCTTATACTGAGGGAACCGTTCTGTTTAGACTTGTCAGCAACCGCCAGATGTCGTCCTGAAACTGTTTCTTTCTTCAATGCTAGGTTGTTAGTGATGATCCATCTCGGTTGTTGTGCCGGTTTCTGCTGATACCATTGCATGAAGTCCATACTTTTGTCTGTATATTCACAATTAAACTGCACCGAATCCCCTTCCGATGCGGTTAGTATCACCGGTGACTGAGTTACTGGATCTGTGCATATTCCGCCTGTGAAGGTAGAGGAATTAAATATCAACTGATGAAAACTTGCCAGTATCTGAGAGTTTGTGAAACCTCCCAACTGCGCATCATATCGATATTTTCGAGTGCAATTATATTGCCATCGATCTGTATAAATATGCTAATCTGCCTCGATGGTTACTATCCAGGACTTACCGTGCCACAGCGCCGCCAGTATTATCAGAAACATGTCAGACTGAATCTCTCTCAGAGATTGTGAAGGAGAGAGGGAGCCCGGGCTCTGCTCAGCTCATTGAAGGTGCGGAGGGTTGGAGGGGAGCAGGAGTCTATTGTGACCTCACTGGTCTCCCAGCCATACAGGAGAGAGGGAGCCCGGGCTCTGCTCAACTCATTGAGGAGGCAGAGGCGTTAGAGTGCAGGGGGGGGGGGGGGGGGCTACTGTGACCTCACTGGTCCCCCAGCCAAACAGGCTTCAAAGAAAACATCACGTGGGTTTATGACGCCCGTGCTTGAATTCGGCGCCCTCTGCTGGCAAATTCTGTTAAATCGAATTTTTCTATTGAGTGGGTTCAGGGTTTGCTGCAAAACATACCAAGATTCGAATGCAACCCAGCAATCTAAATTGGAGCTGTTTAGATACTGTCTTTGTTACTGTTAATGTTTATTCCTGAAAACTATGCTAAATCTCCGGAAACCATTGCTGGAATCTTCTGTCTCAATCCAGGGTATGTCAAATATTCAAAGGACAAGACGACCGAGCTAACGATCAGGAGCACAATGATTTCCCACAGCGCCGTGTACGTATGTGGGCGGCACGGTAGCACAGTGATTAGCACAATGGATTCACAGCTTCAGGGTCCCAGGTTCTATTCCCGGCTGGGTCACTGTCTGTGCGGAGCCTGCACCTTCTCCCCTGTCTGCGTCGGTTTCTTCCGGGTGCTCTGGTTTCCCCCAGAATTCAAAGATGTGCAGGTTATGTGCATTAGCCATGCTAAATGCCCTCAAAGGTTGTGTTAGGTTGAGGGGATGAGGTATGATGTGGGCTTGGGTGGGATGCTGTTTCCAGGGGCATTGCGAACTCGATGGGCCGGGTGGCCTGCTTCTGCACTGTAGATTCTATGATTGTACGAAATAGTGGCAGGGAGGTTCAGTTGTATCAGATCCCTTCTCGTTGGAGGGAAGTGTCTTCCCTCTATATTGTTCTCAGTGACTTGAGCAGTGAGCAGGTGCAGGATGATCAACTGTCGCTATTTCCCCTCCCTCACTTGAGACTGCAGCTGCTAACCGCCGCACATTTTGTATCAACTTTGAGTCTACAGTGTCACCGGTCACAGTTTCCGTTTGTTTCTCTCGCTCCAACACCATTGTGATATTCTAGACATTGCTGTCGCTGCTCATTGGTTTGAGCAGCCGTGCATTGGCTCCTGAATCTGTATTTCTGCTCTGACAGGTAATTTCCTGAGAGTAGCAAATTCAGGAATTGTCGCGGGAATCGCCTCTCCTCATCATCTCATCTCTCCTCATCACTTCTCAGTATTTCCCTCACTGCAAATCCCCCATTCTCCCCTCACTGTGTAACCTGATATTACTGTTAAGTAAATAATAATAATGATGATGATGGGGGTGGCCGTTATGCTGGTCAATATGAGGCCGATGCTGAATTTTATTTTTCCCGTTGGTTTCTGTCAGACTGGAGCTACCAGGACCCAGGGGAACAGCGGGGAGGCTGAAATAAGGGTTGAAGAGGACAGTGACGTCACACAACAGTTCACAGTTAATACAATAGATCCTGACCGATACAGTCAGCATCCGGGCATCCTGCACCGTTCATGTTTCATCTGATGGGAGGGAATCCGCGCAGCAGAAAGGGATAGATGATCTTACTATGGCTCACATACAGATAAATAAATCCCTGTACATAAGTATATCTTGTTACCGACCGAGGCACAGCACTGTTGAGCTGTCTGGCCGCATGAAGAGGTAGGATCTACAATGGTGTAGACAGCTCAATGTAGCAGCAGGATCAGGGTACTGACGACCAGAACAGGCTCTGTTAATTTCAGCAGAGCCGGTCAATCCTCTGTTTGCCAGCGATACTCGGGTGAAAGGCAAAGTTAGTAATATTGGATCCCCACACCCCACCCCGTGACAGTGCAGCAAAAATCTGTAAGGGCGCGACAAATACAAGGCTGTGGCGGACCTGGGCGTTCATGACTTAAGAACATAAGAACTAGGAGCAGGAGTAGGCAATCTGGCCCCTCGAGCCTGCTCCGTCATTCAATGAGATCATGGCTGATCTTTTGTGGACTCAGCTCCACTTTCCGGCCCGAACACCATAACCCTTAATCCCTTTATTCTTCAAAAGACTATCTATCTTTACCTTAAAAACATGTAATGAAGGAGCCTCAACTGCTTCACTGGGCAAGGAATTCCATAGATTCACAACCCTTTGGGTGAAGAAGTTCCTCCTAAACGCAGTCCTAAATCTACTTCCCCTTATTTTGAGGCTATGTCCCCTAGTTCTGCTTTCACCCGCCAGTGGAAACAACCTGCCCGCATCTATCCTATCTATTCCCCTCATAATTTTAAATGTTTCTATAAGATTCCCCCCCCTCATCCTTCTAAATTCCAACGAGTACAGTCCCAGTCTACTCAACCTCGCCTCATAATCCAACCCCTTCAGCTCTGTGATTAACATAGTGAATCTCCTCTGCACACCCTCCAGTGCCAGTACGTCCTTTCTCAAGTAAGGAGACCAAAACTGAACACAATACTCCAGGTGTGGCCTCACTAACACCTTATACAATTGCAACATAACCTCCCTAGTCTTAAACTCCATCCCTCTAGCAATGAAGGACAAAATTCCATTTGCCTTCTTAATCACCTGTTATTGAACTACTTCTGGTAGTTTTTAGCGCTCACCATGAGCCACCGTGAAGCAAGTCCCGTATCTGAGTGACTCCCTAGCAGCAGGCAATAGGTGTTTTCTAATGAAGCCTAAAGCAGACACCATGGTCCTACATGATAATAATTATGTTGCTCTGTGATGTTCTGTTGAAATTTTTATTCTGAATTTCCTGTGTTAAATACAACAGCAGAGTTTGACTCATTCTCTGTTTTATTCCAGGGCCAGGCTCAGTGCAATTGGGCTCATCTGAGTTAACGGTTCTGGAAGAGCAAGCTACAATTTCTGGCTACATTATTTCCACAGCTGAGAGCTGTTATTAACCCTGCTGGTAGCGCGGTATTTCAAGTTTTAACTTAGCATGTTCATCGCGGCGTGGAAATGTGTGTCATGATTTCCCAAATTGCTCCTCCGCTGACCTGTAGAGGAGCAGAGAGACCAATATAACGATTTGACAAATACACCTGGCTGTCTTCGTGAATCCAGAATCAAACAATTTCCGGAGACAGGAGCAGGAAAGCAGTTTTAGTGGAGCTTTAAATACTCGCTGAGGTTTTTGTACGGGGCTCTAGCTGCTCTCTAACGCTGTGCCTCACTGCACAGTAATAGACCGCCCCGTCATCCACACTGAGGGCGCTGATATTGAGGTAACCGTTCTGTTTAGACTTGTCAGCAGCCGCCAGATATCGTTCTGAAACCACGTCTTCCTTCAGAACAAATACATTGGTAATAATCCAGATTGGTGGCTGTGCCGCTTTCTGCTGATACCATTGCATGTATTCCATACCGGAGTCAGTATATTCGCAATCTAGCCGCACCGAATCCCCTTCTGTCACGGTTTTTGTCATCGGTGACTGAGTTACTGGATTTGTGCTTAGCCCGCCTGCAAAGGGAGAGAAATGAAACATCAATAGTTTAAACATAATTGATCGAAATGTGTTTGTATGTGTGTCAGTTTGTGGAAACTCAACTCTACTCATCATCTGGATATTTCTGATCGTTAATTATATTAAATGTTATTGCAATCTATAACCTGCTAATCTGGCTCCATGAACATTATCCATTACTTACCCTCCAACAGCGCCGCCAGTATTAACAGAAACATGTCTGACTGAACCTGTCTGAGTGAATGGGAATGGAATGAGGCAGAGATTGAGAGGAGAGAGGGAACCCGGGCTCTGTTCAGCTCAATGTTCCACCCACACAAGCCCATTGTGACATCACTCTGGCCGCAATACCAATTGGTTTTGACAATGCCGTCACGGAACTTCATCATCCCCATGTTTGAAGGTGGCGCCCTCTGGTGCCGGATTAGTTTCATTTCTGTTGGAATGCAGCCATTGAATGGATTGAGGGTGTATTGAAATACACAAGAAAACACGAAAATTTCCCAGAAATCTAAACTGGATCTGTTAGGAAGCAGTTTTTACGAATGTTGATGTTTATGTCAGAAATGGATACTAAATGGAAGAAATCTTTGCTGGCCGTTTCTTTCCAAATCCTGTGCACGCCAAATGAGAAGTAGTGTTAGACGTTGGATAAAGTGCGGATGTCAACTATTTAAATATTACCAGGGACGAGAGCCGTTTATGCAAAAGAACGTTGGCTTCATTTACTTGTAACAAAGGAGGTGGAAGGAAGTCGCAAACGTTTTACTGAAAAACATGCATTTTCGATAGCTTGATCGTCTGTAATTGTTCCCATTGGCAGCAGATCCAATGACAAACGATCCCGATTTCACGGCAAAATATGACAGAGAATCATGTATTTATTAATAATATTCCGACTTGTTAACATCTGGAACACGACACGTAAAATTATGAAAGAAGATTGAATGGCAAATTTCAAAAGGGGATTGTCATAATCTGAAAAGAGAAAACAATATGGAAAATGTGGGATGTGAAAAACGATTGGGACAGCATTTTCAAATAGGCACGTGTACGGTAAACCGAATGCTCGTTCCGTTCCCTAATTTTCTATATTTCTGGGCGATTCATGTCAGTCCCCCGCTAATTGTTCTCACTCAGTTGAGCAGTGAGCAGGTGCAGAATGGTCACATGCCTCTAGAGATTCAACAGTCGCTATTTCCGCTCCACTAGTCTCGCCTGCAGCTGATACCAGCCGCATCGTGTGACTAGTTTAGAGTCTGCGGTGTCCCAGGGAGCATTTCCGTTTGCTGCACTCATTCTGAAACGATTGTTCTGTTGGACACATTGCTGCACATGGTCCATTCGTGACATGGAGTAGGTCAGCAATTCAGTGGTCTGGAATCTTGTATTTCTGCTCCACCTGATCACTTCTAATAATAATAATCTTTATTGTCACAAGCCAGGCTGACATGAACACGGCAATGAAGTTACTGTGAAATGCCCCTAGTCGCCACATTCCGGCGCCTGTTCGGGTACACAGAATTCAGAATGTCCAATTCACCGAACAGTACGTCTTTCGGGACTTGTGGGAGGAAACTGGAGCACCCGGAGGAAACTCACACAGACACGGGATAATGTGCAGACTCCGCACAGACAGTGACCCAAGCCGGGAATCGAACCCGGGCATCTGGGGCTGTGAAGCAACAGTGCTACCCACTGTGCTACCGTGCTCACAATGTACTGAAGAGGGACTAATTCAGGATCCGTCTGGTTCCACTCCTCAACATGATCTTACTTCTCAGAAAATATTTCCCTCACTTTAAAACTCAATTTTTCCCTGACTGATTTTTTTCTCTCAAATATCACTGATTCTACTTGTTTGTCTAATAGTCCTATTTTTCTCAAATCCTTGGAGCACTTCACATTTCATTTCAACTTTTGTAATTTACCACAATTTCCTCTTCAGTTACCTCATGGGACACGACGTGCCTCTTATCCCTCCTATTTGGGCTGTGTGCAGTTAAAATGGCAGCCAGATGCTGGTCTCCTCAGAAACCCCGGAATTAACACACAGTAACATTGGCTTTTTCTCATCACTGCTTCCATGTGATAGACTGACCCCTAAAAGACAATGTACATGCCCTTGTCTTTAAAAAACAATGAAGTCCTGATTCCACACAAGAAACCTGAGATCTTTGTTTTTTTCGAAGCATCACTTGGTCCTCTATACGTGATATGAAACTAAGCATTGAACAAATAGCATCGAGCGTAGTTCAGTTAACCATTCGAACCTTCAGTAAGGTGTCCAATGATCAGATTGGGGCTTGAGGTCCAATTTCCTTCCTGACCTTCAAAAACGGGAACTCGTTTGAAAATCAGATGCTTTCTTAGAGATCAAAAGCGACATCGGTTTTTTTCCAATCAGGCACAGTTGAAAATGTTTACCTTGAAAAAGCAGCAATGGCGGGAAGTGAGAAAGTCCCTGAATTCAGTTTCTCGCATAAACCTCAGGAATTGTCGTACTGGTTTGGAACCATTTGCCAATCTTTTTGACAAATTGCTGGATCCAATTAAAAATTATCTGCATAGAGTCATCCCTTATTAATATCTGTGTAATTTGCAATATATGGAAAGCTATCACTTGATTACAATAATGGTCTGTCTACCAATGTTTGTTTTGTGTTTGCATGTCTATGTGTGTGTGTGTGTGTGTTTGTGTGACAGAGTGTATGTTATGTGTGTATGTGTGTGTGTTGGAACTGCGTGCGTGCATGTGTGCATCATTGCCTTCTGTTTAGGCACACTGTTGCTTCACACTGCTAGGGACTCGTGTTCGATTCCCGGCTTGTGTCACTGTCTTTGCGGAGTCTGTGCATTCTCCCCGTGTCTGTCTGGGTTTCCTCCGGTTTCCTCCCACAAGTCCCCAAAGACATGCTGTTAGCTGAATTGGGCATTCTGAATTCTCCCTCAATGCACGTGAAAAGGCGCCGGAGTGTGGCGACTAGGGGATTTTCACAGTAACTTCATTGCAGTGTTAGTGTAAGCCTACTTGTGACACAAATAAAGATTATCATTATGTAGAAATATCTTTAATTTACGAACAGGTTATAAATTCTCCAAACACATATTTACAGTTTTTCATGTAAAATGAACAGAAAACACTTTCCAATACCTGCACCTGTTTCTCTCGACTTTTTAATGATTTAGATATATTTGAAGTCAGACAATTTCTCTCGGCTTTTTAATGATTTAGATTTATTTGAAGTCAGACGATCTCTGGGGTTTTAAAAGTTCAGACCCCCCCCCCCCCCCCCTTCCTACGCCATCTCTCAATTTTATCACTGCGGCAATGATTTGTACGAGGTTCCCCCTGGTTCTGTCACTGTGTCTCTCAGTCCGCAGTTATACACCGCGCTGTCAGACAGCCGCAGCTCCCGCATGCTGAAATTCCCCTCACTCCTCGAAGTGTCCAAAGATGCTGAAAATCGACTACCCACACCCACTGCTCTGGAAACATGTCCATAATTAGGAATATAGATCCGGAATGAGGGGGCTTTGTCCCGGTCCCGAGTTACAGCTGTGAATAATATGAAGCAGCAATGATCGAATAGATGTAGATAGTAGTCACCGACTCTCCTTCAAACTGTATCAATGTAACCGACTCCTGTGAGACTGAATCTGCGCCACTATGACCTGCAGAAATTTAGAAACAAAGGGTATTTAAACAAAATATCATTCTGTTATATCAATGTTATCAAGGTGCCGGCATATATTGCAAATATGGAGAATTAACAGTTAAATGGAAGATTGCCATGCCAGTACACCATGAAAGGGCAGGTTTTGTAACTTGGGCTCTAACCTGTTAAGAGAGCCGCAGCTGTGAGTAATGAGTAAAAAGTAACTCACAATATGTTCACCTTCCGGTGGCTTTGAATTTAATGAATTTCCCTGAATTATTTTAAATCAGAATTCAGAAGCTCCGATCTTTCTCTCGATTGGCTGATTCCTGACACTCAACGGGTGACACCCAATCAGATCACTCTTCTTTTATCCTGCAATTCATCCAATCAGCGTAAAGTTCCTTTGTTCGCCAACACATGACGTCAGAGGAATGCACATGGAGCCACTTGGAACTGTTCTCACAACAGCGAATTCGACAGAAGAACAAAAGAGAATAAAATGTGGATTTCGAGTGGGCCATTCGATTCTTCGAACCTACTCCGCCAATAAGGTCGTCGTTAATCAATTTGATATCCACGTCCCTGCGTTGTCCCCAAATTCCTCACTTATCTTCATGTCTGCAAATGTATCGATATCCGTCTTGAAGCAGTTCAGCGACTGATCAACAACTATTGTCTGATGTATCCAATTCGGAGAGCGGCTCGGTCACAATTAAACCGACGAAATAATGGCATTTTACATAGACCTACACATATTCAGCAGCATTAAAAGGGATTGTTCGGGAAAGCTGGTGTTTCGAATGCGCTTTTGGTTATATTAACAGTTCACAATCCAGGTTACAGATCTGATTCAGTGAGAGGAGGTGAGAGTGCCTTGTTGGTTTTTGTACAGACTGACTTGCCTCTGAAGCAGTGTGGGTCTCAGAGCACAGAGATACACGGCAGAGTCAGAGACACGGACCTCGACGATCTTTAACTGAACGGTTTTCTTGTGTTTGCCCAAATCAGCAGAAAAACGGTCTGGGACGTCTGAAGACTTATCCCACTGTCCCTTTCCGTAGATCCTCAGCAAATATCTCGGAGGTTCGTCGGGGTATTGGAGGTACCAGAAGAGAGTTGGCATAACGCTTTTAGTTGTGTAATTACAGTTCAATATTACCGCCTGTCCTTCCAGAGCCATTAATTCAGGCGAATCCTGGGAAACTGAATCTTGGCCTCTGGTTCCTGTAACAACATATAGAAGGTGTCAGAAATCTGGGAGTAAATATAACCCATGAAACACAGACTGAGGATTTGAGCTCACACTCACCGGGCAGCAAGACCATTATTATCAGTAAAGCACACAGGGAGCACATGGTTCCTGATTGGTCAGTAAACAGCGACACTGTTTCAAATATGTTGTTGTATCGAGCTTTATGTTGAAGAGTAAACTCTGATCAGAAACAAGTTTCAATTATTGGAAAGATAAGGGACGTTTCTCGGTCTCGCGATTGGTTTTTCTCTCATATATGACGTCAGCTGTGGACCAATTGCTGTCCGTTGAGTATTAAATAGTGTTGGCTCCCACCAATCACATTCCACCCCTTGATGTGTCTGTCTGTCTTTCTCATTGCTTTGCTCTGTCTCAAATTATCAATCAGCCTGCCTCTTTCTCGTTTGAACTCACTTTCCTTCGAATTCAATGTCTTTATTTTCCTTAAGGTAGACTTTTCACTCGAAGTAAAATGAAAAGTAATAAAATTCAAAATCAGTTCAGTGAACATAAATTAGTGAATTCCGCCCAACGGATGAACATAATGAATAATTACTGCTGTAATTAATAATAAGAATCTTTATTACTGTCACGAGTAGGCTTACATTAACACCACAATGAAGTGACTGTGAATATCCGCAAGTCGCCACACTCCGGCGCCTGTTCGGGTACACAGAGGAATAATTCAGAATGTCTAATTCACTTAACAAGCACGTCTTTCTAGACTAGTGGGAGGAATCTAGAGCACCCGGAGGAAACCCACATAGACACGGGAAGAACGTGCAGACTCCGCACAGACAGTGACCCAAGCGGTAGTCTAACGTGGGGACTTGGCTCTGCGCAGCAACAGTGCAAACACTGTGCCACCGTGCCGCCCAGTTGAACTGGGAATTATTATTCACACAACTCCAAACACCGATGCCGTTCCACTGGGCTCACTGCAGTCCTGCTGAAATGCTGATTTCACTCAGTCACTAATTTACGCCGTTAATAATTTCAGACAGAGAGGAGGAGATTTTTTTCTATCAGCGGGTTGTGCGACTTTGGAACTCTGTCTTAGAAAGCGGTGGAGGCGCTGGGTCATTGAACATTTTCAAAGTGGAGTGAGATGGATTTTTGTGGGGTAAGGGAATTAAACATTATTGGGAGTAGATGGGAATGTGGAACTCGGTACAAAAACAGATCAGGCGTGAATTTATGGATTGGCGGAAAGGGCACGACTGTCAGAATAGCCAACTTCTGCTTCTATTTCGTATGTACGTTATTCACCTGGGAGGTCTGTAGGTGTGTGCCTCAGGGGGGCAGAAAGTGATTCAATTTGATCCTGGATGAAAATGATCGCCAGATGTCACATTTCTCCGCGGTGGCAATCTTTGACCTCAAGGAGACAGAAAGGTTAAAAAGAGGCTGTATTGACTTGTTTATTCTTTCTACATTTTCTCTGGGATACAAACCCACGTGTTATCCTGATACTGAAACTTTGATTGTCGACCTGCTCCAGTTTGTATATGAGCTCCGCCGGGCCCTCATTCACTGTGGGTCTCAGCGCGCAGTAATACACGGCGCTGTCAGTCATCTTCAAATCTATCAGGGACAAAGTGAAAAGTGCTTTGTGTCGGGTTGAGTTTCCCGCTGAGTCGTTCAAAGCCGGGAGCCGTCTCGTTAAACCCATTATTATCAGTTCTGAGCAGATACTGAGGAGCTCGGTGTGGATACTGGCGACACCAGAACAGATAGCTGTAGCTGAATTCGATACCGAGTAACTGCAGGGTATTGCTCAATCATTCACCCTCTTCTGCTTCAATTCCTTGTTCTGACTGGGACACTGAGTCTTCGTCACTCATTCCTGAAAATAAACAACAGAAATACCGCGGGTTAGAAGGAGTAAAATGCAGAGGATATGTATCCGGAGATGAAACTGGAAAAATATGACAATTGGGGAATTTCGATAAAGGTTCAATATAACGCATCTGTGATCAGGATAATAACCAGAGACAGACAGAGTTTCACCCTCATGGTTCCAGTCTGAATTTCAGAAACAGAGACAGTGGTCACTGAATGTACCAGAGCTGCACTTGTAAAAGTTGAAACAGTCAGAGGGAGGCTGTGAGGTCGAATGCAATCCCATCTCCGCCCATGTTCACGTCTTAAAACAGTCGCTTCCTCTCGAAGGAGATCGTGATCGTTCATAAGTGATCAGAGAGCGCCCACCCGTGGCCAGCCCACCGCATGTTGGAAACTGACACACGGGCACAAGGTGAGACAAACACGGATAGAGATATACAATTGTACAGATATATGCCCAGAAACTAAAATAACTTCCAACGTGAATCCACATAAAGTTAGAAGTGTTCTGGAGATTTTTGATACATATTAGTCTGCCCAGCTAACGACGAAAATAAGTGACTATGTCCGCCTCTCGTGTTCAGCGGAAGCCTCGTATGCAGCACAGAATCAACACAAATATAGACACAGTGACAAGTAAACACAGCGATAGATCCCGAAACTTATCTATTCACACAGACAAACACTGAAGACAATAAACTAACAGATTATCACAGCCATAGACACAGAAAAGAGCAATGCATTCAGAGACGCTGCCAAAATCCTTCGACAGAGTAAGCTTTCCGAAATAGAATTCCCTGAGGTTGTGTCAGTATGGTAATGTCGTGTTAGATATTCGTTGCTATTGAACTTTCCATTTCAGCAGTATTAACACCCGGAACGTATTTCCCATTAATCGTAATCATTGTTTTGTAAAAACGACCAGACAGTAGACCCTTTTAATAAAAGCAAATTACTGCGGTTGCTGGAATCTGAAACGAAAGGGAAAATGCTGGAAAATCTCAGCAAGTCTGGCAGCATCTGTAGGGACAGAAACGAGCTAACGTTTCGAGTCCGATGACTCTTTGTCAAAGCTGGGAGTATTGAGAAGTGCATGATAAAATAGGACTGAGTCAGCATGGATTCGTCAATGCCTCACAAATCAGTTAGAATTCTTTGAGGAGGTAACGAGAAAGTTAAACATAGGAGAACCAGTGGACGTGATCAATTGGGATTTTCAAAAGTCCTTTGACAATATCATACAAGAGGCTGTTAAATAAGACAAGAGCCAATGGTGTTTAGGGAAATATACTGGCATGGAGAGAGGACTGGATGACCACAAAAGGTAGAGTGTGGACACAGGGGTCTTTTTCAAGGAGGGTCTGCGTTTGAACCACAGCTATTCACAGTATGCATTAATGAGCTGGAAAAATGAACAGGACGACATGGTAGCACAGTGGTTAGCACTGTTGCTTCACAGCGCCAGGGAATCGGGTTCAATTCCGGCCTTGTATGTCTGTGGGGAGTTGCATATTCTCCCTTTGGCTGCGGGGATTTCTTCTGGATGTCCCCGTTTCCACTCACAGTCCAAAGATCCGCTGGTTGGGTGGGGTTATGGGTAAACCTCGGTAGGGTGCTCTTTCAGAGGGTCGGTGCAGACTCGATGGGTCGAATTGCCTCCTTTTGCGCTGTAGTGATTCTATGGTTCTACTCAGTGTTAATGGATGACTGTATGTTTTTCAGGAACCTACATTCTGTATGTTTCCATGACACTCGTGGTTCCGGAGAGGATAAGACAGAATCTGCACCCATTCGAGGGCTTTGGATCGGAAGTCAGGGCCAAATGCTTCAGTGGGGAGCGGGTGGGGGTGGTTCACCCAGATAGCATCACAGACAACTCATTGAAAGCTCGCCGTTGTTTTGATGCTGAACGTTACGGAGATTCCATGCTTCGAAGGAAATCCATCAAACTGTGCTTCCCCCCCCCCCCCCCCCCCCCATCCGAATGTTTCAACGGAGAGGAGGCACAGTATGAACGGCTTGTGTCCCATTGTAGAGCAATGCGGCCAAATTGGGTTTTGTTGCATTTGCATTTCGGAATCTTATGACATTGTTATTTGGTTGTTTTATTTATTTCTGTACCTTTGTCTGTTTGTCCATTCCACTCTCGATACAAGTCTTATCCATTTACCAATCTACTGTTGTTATCGCTTGATCGATTCTCTTCAACGATCTCACTATATCTATATCTATATCACTATCTATCTCAATGCTCCTGTCGAACGTTCAAAATTAGCTCCTCTCCTGTCTCCTTATGTATGTGTGGATATCCTCCGGGTGCTCCGGTTTCCTCCCACAGTCCAAAGATGTGCAGGTTAGGTGGACAGGTCACGCTACATTGCCGCTTAGAGCTCAGGGAGGTACAATTCAGGTAACTGGATTATGGGGATAGGCCGTGGGAGTGGACCTACGTAGCGTGCTCTTTCGGAGGGGCAGTGCAGATTCGACGGCCCGAATGGCTTCCTTCCGCAGAGTAAGAATTCCATGAAAAACGAGCATAATATTAGCAGCATTAATGTTCATTCTATCTGTCCATCAATACGTCTGTCCATTGTGTTCTCAAAAAATAGCAAAATGTTATCAGCTTTATTATCCATTCCCTCTAATCAACCATCCACCTGTCTACACAAACATCAAACAGGTTAGCTGCCTTCATCTTAATTCTTCACTCTGCTCTATGGGATAATATAAACTCCGGGTGTGATTTCTGGAGATCCAGTCGGGCAGTAACTAACAAAAGCTCAATCTCGCTGAGCATAAATTGTATCTATTCAATCTCCAATGTGAGTTTTTCTGCCCAGCTTTTATCACCAGAAGCAGAAAATTGCTCCAGCTTTGGTATTTCATGCACATTGCGAAACAAATAATGAAATTAACAAAAAGCAAATTATTGCGAATGCTGGAATCTGAAACAAAAACAGAAAATGCGGGATATTCTCTTCAGGTCTGACAGCCTCTGTGGAGATAAAACAGAACTAACGTTTGGAGTCTGGATGCTTCTTCATCATGAAGTTAACAATTGTTTTCCATTCATTATGGGTACGCCAAATAATGTAAATATTTTCACATTGAACGGCTGCAGCTCACTGACAGCGCTGTTTATTGCTGTGTGCTGGGGACAACACACTGAGAAAGTCCCCGGAATAACTCGATCCAGTACCGTTTGCTGTGACCGTGATATGGACGGCGTGGGCCTGGGGAGGCACAGTAAGAAGTCTTACAACGCCAGGTTAAAGTCCAACAGGCTTGTGTCCAATCACTCGATTTCGGAGCGCAGGTTCTTCCTCAAGTCATTCACCTGAGGAAGAGGTTGCGCTCCGAAAGCTAGTTCGATGCAAACCTGTCGGAATTTAACCTGGTTTTCTGTGAGGCCATTCAATGGGAAATGCATGAAAGCCGACCACCAGGTGGCGCATCCCACCGCATTTCACTTTGCAGGAACCAGCATTATTTTAACTGCTGCATTGTCTTTTGGTGGTTTTCTGTGCCCCTTGCCGCTTCTCACACATGGAAATGGATTAAATACTGTCCAGTTGCCTCACTTAGTGGCCGGGTGTTACATAAATAGTGATAGATTGGGAAATAGTGACGTACAAAGGGACCTTGATGTCATTGCACTTCAATCATTGAAAACAAGCATGCAGATGCATTGGGCAAGGGGTCTGTTAGCCTTCTTTGCTAGAGGACTTGAGAACAACAGTAAGGCTCTCCTACTGCAGTTGTACAAGGCATTGGTAATAACACAACTGGAGTATTGTGTGAAGTTTTTGTCTCCTTACCTCAGAATGGAAATATTTGCCATCGGGGAGTGCAACGAAGGTTCATAAGATACATTTCTGGGATGGCAGGGTTATTTGGAAAGATTGGCTCGACCAGGCCTGAACTCAATGAAATTTAGAAGAATTAGGGGTTCTCTATGAAACGTATAAAGCTCTTATAGAGTTGGACAGACTGGATGGAGGGATGATGTTTCCTATGGATAAGGAGTCCAGACCAAGGGATCACAGTCTCAGGGTAGACCATTTAGGACTGAGATAAAGAGAAACGTCTTCATGCAGAGGCTGCTGAACCTGCAACATTCTCCAACACGGGTAGCTGTGGAGGCCAAATCACTGAATATATTTAAGATCAAATCGATTATTTTCTCTACTCTAAAGGGGACAAGAGGTGTGGGGAGAGAGTAAAAGCAGGGTGCGGAGATAGAGAATCAGACAAGATATTACTGAATGGCGGAACAGGTTCTAAGGGCCGAATATCCTACACCTGCTCCTATTGCCTATATTTCTACGTTTCTGTGTTTCTCATATTCCGATGGAGCACGGCACCTTTTATGTCACGTTAAGCCATTTTTCTATTATTTCTGCACCAGATCTTACTCAAGGACATTGAAAGATGTTGGGGAGTAAACGGTGAAGGTAACACATTGAGCAGGGGCAATGTGGAATCAAGATCAGTGTGAAACACGCTGGAGTGGAGCAAGTGTTTAATTTCTTTTCAAGCGAGATAAATAATCAGTCGGGATTTTAAGGTTGATCACCTTCACATCAGGTTTAGGTTTTTTTTTAGAACAGTACAGCACAGAACAGGCCCTTCAGCCCTCGATGTTGTGCCGAGCAATGATCACCCTACTCAAACTCACATATCCACCCTATACCCGCAACCCAACAACTTCCCCTTAACCTTACTTTTTAGGACACTACGGGCAATTTAGCATGGCCAATCCACCTTTGGACTGTGGGAGGAAACCCACGCACACACGGGGAGGACGTGCAGACTCCGCACAGACAGTGACCCAGCTGGGAACCGAACCTGGGACCCTAGAGCTGTGAAGCATTGATGCTAACCACTATGCTACCATGCTGCCCCAGGTTATTAGGTCAATTCACTTGCACAAATCATCACCTTTCAAAGTACATCAGTGGAAATGGCTTCTTGATAAATTAAGCCAGCAATGATTTGTTAACGGGAAATCTTGTTTAATTAAGTTATTTGAGCTTTCTGATGAGTAGTACAGTGGTTAACATCGGTATTACAGAATCCCAACTTTCGTAGAAACCCTACAGTGCGGAAGGAGGCAGGTTGGCCCATCGAATCTGCACCGACCCTGTAAAGAGCACCGTACCCAGGTCCACTACACCACCCTATGCCCGTAACCTGCATATACCTGGACACTAAGAGAACATCTAGCACGACCAATCCACTCCATCTGCACAGCTTTGGATTGTGGGAAGAAAGCGGAAGAAAACAGGGAGAAAGTATAAACTGCGCACAGACTGACGGCCAAGGCCAAAATCGAAACTGGGTCCTTGGCGCTGTTAGGTTGCAGTGCTAAACACTGTTCCGCCATGCCGTAATAGTGCGGCTGAACTTCCAAAGTCATGTCATACCATACTGCACCACTGCCTTGTGAGCAGCAATGGAGATCCGGGGAGAAATGCACAGAGAGAACGTGCAGACTCCGCACAGACGGTGACCCAATCCGGGAACTGAAACTGTGCTAACCACTGTGCTACCGTGCTGTCCATTGTGTGGTAACTTTGTAATGCTGCAAGCACCAGTCGAAAGCCTCGACTACACAATACCAGGCAATTCTCCCGGTGATACTTTACATTAAAATCTTTATGTTTCTTTTATCCATTATTTTCAAAAAATCAGATGGAGGAGATGACGACACAGCACTCTGGCCCATCTCCTCGTTTAGTAAAACGTGTTCCTGGGGCATCATTGCTGCTTTGACGTTTCCGCCTTCTTGTGAAAACAAAAAGACATCTTCCCTTGGATTTGCGAAGTGATTTAAAATTGCCGGTTCCCGGGGAAGACGGGTCTGGTACAATAATAATCACAGAGACCGGATCCTGTGTATCAATAACAGAGACTGCCGGGCCCGGGGTCAGACTGGGGTCTTGTATAATAATAATCACAGAGACCGGCTCCAGTGTATCAATAACAGAGACTGCCAGGCCCGGGGTCAGACTGGGGTCAGGTATAATAATAATCACAGAGACCGGCTCCAGCGTATCAATAACAGAGAAAGGTGATAATCTTCGGTGAAGGGAGGCAGGGGATCTCATGAACAGCTAATTTTAAGAGGAAGTGAAACTATAAGAAAGCAATGATACTCCGGGCCCGAGCCCAGGCTTCATTATCCTGCTGAGTGACAGGGATGTGTGTGGGAAAAGCGGATTGGAAACTTCATTGAGTGAGGTGCGTGTGATTGACTCCACCTCGGATCGTTTATACCCAATGGGAGGACAATTATGGCAGACCTTATAATGGTGCATCTGTCGGGGGAAACAACAACATCTGTTTCTTCTTATTGTTACGAACAGTTCTCCATTTACACAGACACGCGAGAGCCGGTCCCGGCAGTTTATGAACACTACATTTAGAACATAGAACAGTACAGCACAGAACAGGCCCTTCGGCCCTCGATGTTGTGCCGAGCAATGATCACCCTACTCAACCCCACGTATCCACCCGATACCAATAACACAACAACCCCCCCCCCCCCCCCCCTTAACCTTACTTTTAAGGACACTACGGGCAATTTAGCATGGCCAATCCACCTAACCTGCACATCTTTGGACTGTGAGAGGAAACGGGAGCACCCGGAGGAAACCCACGCACACAGGGGGAGGACGTGCAGACTGCGCACAGACAGTTACCCAGCCGGGAACCGAGCCTGGGACCCTGGAGCTGTGAAGCATTTATGCTAACCACCATGCCACCGTGCTGCCCCTAAATTTAGAATACGCATTTATTTATATTTTTAATTAGTGGGTAATTTAGCGTGGCCAATCCACCGACCCTTCACAGTTTCGGGTGGTGGGGGTGAATCACACGCAATCACGGGGAGAATATGCAACCTCCACACGGACAGTGACCCAGGACCGGGATCGAACTCGGGTGCTCAGAAGTGCAGGCCGCAG